>NC_091152.1:62172654-62203050 GCF_040958095.1 Procambarus clarkii | reverse complement strand
TAGCTCACCTGTGTCCTAGCTCACCCTAGCTCACCTGTGTCCTAGCTCACCCTAGCTCACCGGTGTCCTAGCTCACCGGTGTCCTAGCTCACCCTAGCTCACCTGTGTCCTGGCTCACCCTAGCTCACCTGTGTCCTAGCTCACCCTAGCTCACCTGTGTCCTAGCTCACCCTAGCTCACCTGTGTCCTAGCTCACCCTAGCTCACCTGTGTCCTGGCTCACCCTAGCTCACCTGTGTCCTAGCTCACCCTAGCTCACCTGTGTCCTGGCTCACCCTAGCTCACCTGTGTTCTAGCTCACCCTAGCTCACCTGTGTCCTAGCTCACCCTAGCTCACCTGTGTCCTGGCTCACCCTAGCTCACCTGTGTCCTAGCTCACCCTAGCACACCTGTGTCCTAGCTCACCCTAGCTCACCTGTGTCCTGGCTCACCCTAGCTCACCTGTGTCCTAGCTCACCCTAGCTCACCTGTGTCCTGGCTCACCCTAGCTCACCTGTGTCCTGGCTCACCCTAGCTCACCTGTGTCCTGGCTCACCCTAGCTCACCTGTGTCCTGGCTCACCCTAGCTCACCTGTGTCCTAGCTCACCCTAGCTCACCTGTGTCCTAGCTCACCCTAGCTCACCTGTGTCCTAGCTCACCTTAGCTCACCTGTGTCCTTGCTCACCCTAGCTCACCTGTGTCCTAGCTCACCCTAGCTCACCTATGTCCTAGCTCACTCTAGCTCACCTGTGTCCTAGCTCACCCTAGCTCACCTGTGTCCTAGATCCCCCTAGCTCACCTGTGTCCTAGCTCACCCGTGTCCTAGCTCAGTCTAGCTCACCTGTGTCGTAGCTCACCCTAGCTCACCTGTGTCCTGGCTCACCCTAGCTCACCTGTGTCCTAGCTCACCCTAGCTCACCTGTGTCCTAGCTCACCCTAGCTCACCTGTGTCCTAGCTCACCCTAGCTCACCTGTGTCCTGGCTCACCCTAGCTCACCTGTGTCCTAGCTCACCCTAGCTCCCCTGTGTCCTGGCTCACCCTAGCTCACCTGTGTCCTAGCTCACCCTAGCTCACCTGTGTCCTAGCTCACCCTAGCTCACCCTAGCTCACCTGTGTCCTAGCTCACCCTAGCACACCTGTGTCCTAGCTCACCCTAGCTCACCTGTGTCCTGGCTCACCCTAGCTCACCTGTGTCCTAGCTCACCCTAGCTCACCTGTGTCCTGGCTCACCCTAGCTCACCTGTGTCCTGGCTCACCCTAGCTCACCTGTGTCCTGGCTCACCCTAGCTCACCTGTGTCCTGGCTCACCCTAGCTCACCTGTGTCCTAGCTCACCCTAGCTCACCTGTGTCCTAGCTCACCCTAGCTCACCTGTGTCCTAGCTCACCTTAGCTCACCTGTGTCCTTGCTCACCCTAGCTCACCTGTGTCCTAGCTCACCCTAGCTCACCTATGTCCTAGCTCACTCTAGCTCACCTGTGTCCTAGCTCACCCTAGCTCACCTGTGTCCTAGATCCCCCTAGCTCACCTGTGTCCTAGCTCACCCGTGTCCTAGCTCAGTCTAGCTCACCTGTGTCGTAGCTCACCCTAGCTCACCTGTGTCCTAGCTCAGTCTAGCTCACCTGTGTCCTAGATCCCCCTAGCTCACCTGTGTCCTAGCTCAGTCTAGCTCACCTGTGTCCTAGCTCACCCTAGCTCACCTGTGTCGTAGCTCACCCTAGCTCACCTATGTCCTAGCTCACTCTAGCTCACCTGTGTCCTAGCTCACTCTAGCTCACCTGTGTCCTAGTTCACTCTAGCTCACCTGTGTCCTAGCTCAGTCTAGCTCACCTGTGTCCTAGATCCCCCTAGCTCACCTGTGTCCTAGCTCACCCTAGCTCACCTGTGTCCTAGCTCACCTGTGTCCTAGCTCACCTGTGTCCTAGCTCACCTGTGTCCTAGCTCACCCTATCTCAACTGTGTTCTAGCTCATCCTAGCTCTCTTGTGTCCTAGCTCACCTATGTCCTAGCTTATCAATGGCTCATCTCACCTGTGTATGTGTGTACTCACCTATTTGTGCTTGCAGGATCGAGCATTGACTTTTGGATCCCGCCTTTCCAGACATCGGTTGTTTACAGCAATGACTCCTGTCCCATTTGTGTGTGTACTCACCTATACTCACCTATATGTGCTTGCAGGATCGAGCATTGACTCTTGGATCCCGCCTTTCTAGATATCGGTTGTTTACAGCAATGACTCCTGTCCCATTTCCCTATCATACCTAGTTTTAAAAGTATGAATAGTATTTGCTTCCACAACCTGTTCCCCAAGTGCATTCCATTTTTCTACTACTCTCACGCTAAAAGAAAACTTCCTAACATCTCTGTGACTCATCTGAGTTTCCAGTTTCCACCCATGTCCCCTCGTTCTGTTATTATTACGTGTGAACATTTGATCTATTTCCACTTTGTCAATTCCCCTGAGTATTTTATATGTCCCTATCATATCTCCTCTCTCCCTTCTTTTCTCTAGTGTCGTAAGGTTCAGTTCCTTCAGCCGCTCTTCATATCCCATCCCTCGTAGCTCTGGGACAAGCCTCGTCGCAAACCTCTGAACCTTCTCCAGTTTCTTTATGTGTTTCTTCAGGTGGGGGCTCCATGATGGCGCGGCATACTCTAAGACGGGTCTCACGTAGGCAGTGTAAAGCGCCCTAAAAGCTTCCTCATTTAGGTTTCTGAATGAAGTTCTAATGTGTGTGTGTGTGTGTGTGTGTGTGTGTGTGTGTGTGTGTGTGTGTGTGTGTGTGTGTGTGTGTGTGTGTGTGTGTGTGTGTGTGTGTACTCACCTAGTTGTACTCACCTAGTTGTGTTTGCGGGGGTTGAGCTCTGGCTCTTTGGTCCCGCCTCTCAACCGTCAATCAACAGGTGTACAGATTCCTGAGCCTATCTGGCTCTGTAACGTGTGTGTGTAACCTCACCTAGTTGAGCTTGCAGGGGTTGAGCTCTGGCTCTTTGGTCCCGCCTTTCAACCGTCAATCAACAGGTGTACAGATTCCTGAGCCTATTGGGCTCTATCATATCTACACTTGAAACTGTGTATGGAGTCAGCCTCTACCACATCACTGCCTAATGCATTCCACCTGTTAACTACTCTAACACTGAAAAAGTTCTTTATGACGTCCGTGTGGCTCATTTGGGTACTCAGTCTCCACCTGTGTCTCCTTGTTCGCGTACCACCAGTGTTAAACATGTCCTCTGATAATTTTGTAGGTAGTGATCATGTCTCCCCTTACTTTTCTGTCTTCCAATGTCGTGAGGTGCACTTCTGATAATTTTGTAGGTAGTGATCATGTCTCCCCTTACTTTTCTGTTTGCCAATGTCGTGAGGTGCACTTCACACAGCCTTTCCTCGTAACTCGTGCCTCTTAGTTCTGGGACTAGTCTAGTGGCATACCTCTGAACTTTTTCCAGCTTCGTCTTGTGCTTGACAAGGTACGGGCTCCATGCTGGGGCCGCATACTCCAGGATTGATCTTACATATGTGGTATACAAGGTTCTGAATTATTCCTTACACAGGTTCCTGAAGGCTGTTCTGATGTTAGCCAGTCTCACATATGCCGCAGATGTAATTCTATTTATGTGGGCTTCAGGAGACAGGTTTGGTGTGATATCAACTCCTAGATCTTTCTCTCTGTCCGTTTCATGAAGTACTTCATCTCCTATTCTGTATCCTGTGTCTGGCCTGTTTCCATCACCTAGTTTCATTACTTACATTTACTCGGGTTGAACTTTAATAGTTATTTGTTGGACCATTCATTCAGTCTGTCTAGGTCTTCTTGTAGCCTCATACTGTCTTCCTCTGTTTTAATCCTCCTCATAATTTTTGCATCATCAGCAAACAATGAGAGGAACGATTTTATACCCTCTGGGAGATCATTTACATATATCAGAAACAGTATAGGTCCAAGGACTGACCCCTGCGGAAACTCCACTGGTAACGTCTCGCCAATCTGAGACTTCACCTCTCACAGTGACTCGCTGTCTTCTATTGCTTAGGTACTCTCTTATCCAATGGAGTACCTTCCATTTCACTCCAGCCTGCATCTCCAGCTTTTGCTCTAGCCTCGTGTGTGGTACTGTGTCAAAGGCTTTCTGGCAATCCAAAAATATGCAGTTTGCTCACCCCTCTCTTTCTTGCCTGAGTTTTGTTGCCTGGTCGTAGAATTCAGTTAATCCTGTGAGGTAGGACTTGCCATCCCTGAACCCATGTTGATGCTGTGTTACGAAGTTCTTTCACTCCAGATGTTCCAAAAGCTTTTTTCGCACAATCTTCTCCATCAGCTTGCATGGTATGCAAGTTAGGAACACTGGCCTGTAGTTCAGTGGCTCTTGTCTATCCCCCTGCTTGTATATCGGGACTACATTAGCCGTCTTCCAAATTTTTGGCAGGTTCCCTGTTGCCAGTGAGTTGTTATACACTATGGAGAGTGGTAGGCACAGTGCTTCTGCTCTTTCCTTCAGTATCTATGGGGAGATTCCATCTGGGCCTATAGCCTTTGTCACATCCAACTCTAGTAAACACTTCCTTACTTCCCCGCTGGTAATCTCAAACTCTTCTAGTGGTGCCTGATTAACTATTCCCTCTACACAACTCCACGGTCCTTGTGGATTTGTTCTATTCCCTCTATTATCTCTGGAACTCCTCATTGCTCTAAGGTGAAAACCTCCTGGAATTTCTTATTCAGTTCCTCGCACAATTCCTTGTCGTTTGTGGTGAATCTGTCTGCCCCTATCCTCAATGTCATTACCTGTTCCTTTACTGTTGTTTTTCTCCTGATGTGACTGTGCAGCAATTTAGGTCGAGTCTTTGCCTTGTTTGCGATATCATTTTCGTATTACCCTTCTGCCTCTCTTCTCAACCTGACAATCATTTCTAGCGCTCTGGTATTTCTCTGCTCTCAAGAGTCCTGTTATTTCTATAGTTTCTCCACGCCCTTTTACTTTGCCGCTAAGCTAGCCTACATCTCTGGTTAAACCATGGGTTTCTCATCTGCATTTCATTGCTTTCCTTTTGGACCGGGACAAACTTGTCTGCTGCCTCCTAATACTTCTGCGTGATGTAGTCCATCATGTCTTGCGCCGTGTTTTCCCTGAACTCTGTTTCCCATGTTATATCTGTTAGGAATTTTCTTATCTCCTCATAATTTCCCTTTCGGAATGCCAGAGGTTCCCTGACATGCTGGCTTAAGAAGTTTCTTGTCTCTACCTCCAATAGTTTAGCTCTCCATGTATCCTCACCTCCATGCAGTTCCTCGTTCTCCCAGTCGATCCTTTCCTGATTGAAGTCCTGTACGATGAGCAGATGGGATTTATTTCTACAAGCAACAGGGGCTACCCTCTCAATTATAGTGTTAACTGTCATGTTGTTGTTGTTATACTCTTGCACGGATCTTCTGTCATTTGGTGAAGGGTTATATATCACTGCTACTACTATTCTTGGTCCTCCCATCATCTTGGTGCCTGTTATGTAGTCTCTGAATCCCTTGCAGGCCGGGATAACCATCTCCTTGAAACTCCATTCCTTTCTTATTTGTAGGGCCACTCTGCCTCCTCCCCTTCCTTCCCTCTCATTCCTTATTACAGTGTAGTCCTGGGGTAGCATAAAATTCATTATGATTCCTGAGAGTTTTGTTTCTGTGAGTCCAATTATATCTGGGTTCACTTCTTGTGCTCTTTCCTTTAGTTCACTTGCCTTGCTTGTAATCCCATCTATAATCAAGTACATCACCTTAAAACTGACTCTCTTCTGCCCTGCCTCAGTTTGTGTTGATTCCCCTGAAGCAGGAAAACAAGGAGGGACCGGGATGGGAGGGCATAGGAAGGGGGACCTAGGGGATCTGGGATGTGAGGTTGCTGGGAGGATCTGGCATGGGGATGGTGGTGGAGGAGGAAGGGCTTGGGGGGGGGGGAGAAGAGAGGGTTTTTTGGGAAAAGGAAGGGCTAGGGGTGGGGAAGAAGGGAGGGCTTGGGGGGGGGGAGATATGAGGTCCTGGAGAGAGGGGGTGGGGAAGAAGGGAGGGCTTGGGGGGGGGGAGATATGAGGTCCTGGAGAGAGGGGGTGGGGGGAGGGTGCACAAGATGGACACTTAGTGGGGTGATGGCAAGGGTTGGGGCAGGTAGGACGTCTATTAGGTGGAAGGGGCAGGTGGTGCTCCTCTCACTGTGTTAAACTGCTTGTGGAGGGTTCCCCACTCCCCTCTGGGATTGTAGGGTTCGGGGTTGTGTTTCCCTGATTCCTTTCTTTCTCCCTGCGCTCCTTCCTCGCGGCTGCTGCCCTCATTCACCTTGTCTTATCCCTCGGCAGGAATACTTTTTTGAACTTCAGTACATTTACTAGTCCGCTTTACCTTGCTAACAGGTCCTCTTTTGTGTTCTCACTCGTGAACAAATGAGAATCACATTTACATGTTTGAGTGCGTCAGTGTGTGTGTGTGTGTTTGTGAGTGTGCTTATGTTGTACACAGTGAGTCATGAGTGTATGTGATCCCTGAGGTAATCTTACTCCGCAAAGCCCGATCCGCTCTGATTTAACTCTTCGTTTAAGGAGTCCAGTCGAGATTGTCAATATGACTGAATGTTTGGTTAGGGCGTAAAATTTTTTACTCCGTCCTGATTATATCGTTTAGTTAATGAGGTATGTTTGATAAATATTTGCATACAACAAATCCATTTATTTAAAATCAAGAAATTATTAAATATATCAATCACATTCATCACTAAGGTAAACTCCGTGCTCGTGATAATTACTCTACAACAAATTAGGAGTTATACAAAGTATAAATGGTGATGTACATATGATGTAACGTTACAGGTACAAGGAGAACTGAAGTATATGTGAACTAATACTTGCAGGTAGCCAGGTACACATCTCGGGGGCTGAGGAACGGTACATCCAGGAGGGCAGCGTGCTGGCGGTGACCTGTACCGTCGCCCACCACCACATGAAGGGTCCTCACGCCGTGGTGTGGTACCAGGGCGCCCGCAGACTGGACTACGATGCTCCGAGAGGCGGAATAGCTCTCCAGGTCTGTACCTCATGTGTGTATGGCCGGTGTGTGTGTGTGTATGGCCGGTGCACTCACCTAGTTGTGTTTGCGGGGGTTGAGCTCTGGCTCTTTGGTCCCGCCTCTCAACCGTCAATCAACAGGTGTACAGGTTCCTGAGCCTATTGGGCTCTTATCATATCTACACTTGAAACTGTGTATGGAGTCAGCCTCGATTACATTACTTCCTAATGCATTCCATTTGTCAACCACTCTGACACTAAAAAAGTTCTTTCTAATATCTCTGTGGCTCATTTGGGCACTCAGTTTCCACGTGTGTCCCCTAGTGCGTGTGCCCCTTGTGTTAAATAGCCTGTCTTTATCTACCCTGTCGATTCCCTTGAGAATCTTGAATGTGGTGATCATGCCCCCCCCCTAACTCTTCTGTCTTCCAACGAAGTGAGTTTTAATTCCCGTAGTCTCTCCTCGTAGCTCATACCTCTCAGCTCGGGTACTAGTCTGGTGGCAAATCTTTGAACCTTTTCCAGTTTAGTCTTATGCTTGACTAGATATTGACTCCATGCTGGGGCTGCATACTCCAGGATTGGCCTGACATATGTGGTATACAAAGTTCTGAATGATTCTTTACACAATTTTCTGAATGCCGTTCGTATGTTGGCCAGCCTGACATATGCCGCTGATGTTATCCTCTTGATATGTGCTGCAGGAGGCAGGTCTGGCGTGATATCAACTCCCAAGTCTTTTTCTTTCTCTGACTCCTGAAGAATTTCCTCTCCCAGATGATACCTTGTATTTGGCCTCCTGCTCCCTACACCTATCTTCATTGTATTACATTTGGTTGGGTTAAACTCTAACAACCACTTGTTCGACCATTCCTTCAGTTTGTCTAGGTCTTCTTGAAGCCTCAAACAGTCCTCTTCTGTTTTAATCCTTCTCATAATTTTGGCATCGCCCGCAGACATTGAGAGAAATGAATCTATACCCTCCGGGAGATCATTTACATGTATCAGAAACAAGATAGGACCGAGTACAGAGCCCTGTGGGACTCCACTGGTGACTTCACGCCAATCGGAGGTCTCACCCCTCACCGTAACTCTCTGCTTCCTATTGCTTAGGTACTCCCTTATCCACTGGAGCACCATACCAGCTACACCTGCCTGTCTCTCCAGCTTATGTACCAGCCTCTTATGCGGTACTGTGTCAAAGGCTTTCCGACAATCCAAGAAAATGCAGTCTGCCCAGCCCTCTCTTTCTTGCTTAATCTGTGTTACCTGGTCATAGAATTCTATTAAGCCAGTCAGGCAAGATTTACCCTCCCTGAACCCATGTTGTTGATTTGTCACGAAGTCCCGTCTCTCCAGATGTGCTACCAGGTTTTTTCTCACGATCTTCTCCATCACCTTGCATGGTATACAAGTCAAGGATACTGGCCTGTAGTTCAGTGCCTCTTGCCTGTTGCCCTTTTTGTTTATTGGGACCACATTCGCCGTCTTTCATATTTTTTGTAGGTCTCCCGTCTCCAGTGACCTACTATACCCTATGGAGAGTGGCAAGCAAAGTGCCTTTGCACACTCTTTCAGTACCCATGGCGAGATCCCGTCTGGTATAACAGCCTTTCTAACATCCAGATCCAGCAGGTGTCTCTTGACCTCCTCTCTCGTAATTTCAAACTCTTCCAAGGCCGCCTGGTTTACTTCCCTTTCTCCTAGCACAGTGACCTCACCATGTTCTGTTGTGAAGACCTCTTGGAACCTCTTGTTGAGTTCATCACACACCTCTTTGTCATTCTCTGTATACCTGTCCTCGCCTGTTCTAATGTGTGTGTGTGTGTGTGTGTGTGTACTCACCTATATGTACTCACCTATATGTGCTTGCAGGATCGAGCATTGACTCTTGGATCCCGCCTTTCTAGCTATCGGTTGTTTACAGCAATGACTCCTGTCCCATTTCCCTATCATACCTAGTTTTAAAAGTATGAATAGTATTTGCTTCCACAACCTGTTCCCCAAGTGCATTCCATTTTTCTACTACTCTCACGCTAAAAGAAAACTTCCTAACATCTCTGTGACTCATTTGAGTTTCCAGTTTCCACCCATGTCCCCTCGTTCTGTTATTGTTACGTGTGAACATTTCATCTATTTCCACTTTGTCAATTCCCCTGAGTATTTTATATGCCCCTATCATATCTCCTCTCTCCCTTCTTTTCTCTAGTGTCGTAAGGTTCAGTTCCTTCAGCCGCTCTTCATATCCCATCCCTCGTAACTCTGGGACAAGCCTCGTCGCAAACCTCTGAACCTTCTCCAGTTTCTTTATGTGTTTCTTCAGGTGGGGGCTCCATGATGGCGCGGCATACTCTAAGACGGGTCTCACGTAGGCAGTGTAAAGCGCCCTAAAAGCTTCCTCATTTAGGTTTCTGAATGAAGTTCTAATTTTCGCCAGTGTAGAGTACGCTGCTGTCGTTATCCTATTTATATGTGCCTCTGGAGTTAGATTAGGTGTCACATCCACTCCCAGGTCTCTTTCTCGAATCGTTACAGGTAGGCTGTTCCCCTTCATTGTGTACTGTCCCTTTGGTCTCCTGTCACCTGATCCCATTTCCATAACTTTACATTTACTGGTGTTAAACTCCAGTAGCCATTTCCCTGACCATCTCTGCAGCCTGTTTAAGTCCTCTTGGAGGATCCTACAATCCTCGTCTGTCACAACTCTTCTCATTAATTTTGCGTCATCTGCAAACATTGACATGTATGATTCCACTCCTGTAAACATATCATTTACGTAAATTAGAAAGAGGATTGGTCCCAGCACCGATCCTTGAGGTACTCCACTTGTTACTGTTCGCCAGTCCGACTTTTCGCCCCTTACCATTACCCTCTGGCTCCTTCCTGTTAGGTAGTTCTTCACCCATACTAGGGCCTTTCCGCTTACTCCTGCCTGCCTCTCAAGTTTGTATAGCAGTCTCATGTGCGGTACCGTATCAAAGGCCTTTTGGCAGTCAAGAAATATGCAGTCTGCCCAGCCTTCTCTGTCCTGCCTTATCCTTGTTACTTTATCATAGAATTCTAAAAGGTTTGTTAGGCATGATTTCCCTGTGTGTGTGTGTGTGTGTGTGTGTGTGTGTGTGTGTGTGTGTGTGTGTGTGTGTGTGTGTGTGTGTGTGTGTGTGTGTGTGTGTGTGTATGGCTGGTGTGTGTGTGTGTGTTGTCAGCCACCTATGTGTCCTGGGTCTTGGATGTACCACACATATGCAGGTGTGTCCTCTCTCACTGTCAAAGGTCCTCTTCCAGTTGCTGGTTCTCTCTAGGTCGTAGACGAAAGTTAATAAGCTCTTTATCTCAAGCAGAAGATGTTTGCTTCTGTACAATAAAATCATTAGTTTTTTCCCTCGGGCAGATAATAAATTGGTCACGCCAACTGTTAATTATTTACATGTGTAGTGTGACTGGAGTGCTCCTGTGGAGTACACCATGAAGACGAGGGCACCTCAGAGTATTGTAACGGAACTGCTCCTGTGAAACATCTGCTTCAGTGACACCATAGTTTCTACCTGAAGCCGGCGCCCATGTTAATGTCTGAACGCTGACGCCTCTGGAGACAAGTTGATGAGAATCACATTCATAATAAATAAAAGACTCTTGATCGTGAGGACGAGGGAGGTCAGCTATTGTTGCCTGAAGATGAAGACTATGTCAAGGAGACACCAAATATATCGTCCTCTCATAAGATCACACAAGAAAATGCTAAATATGCAACCCGCCAATTACCACAATGGTAGTGAAAATGTACAAATATGGTGCATGCAAATTCACTTGGAAACTATGGCTTGTCTAAGGAGAGTAGCGCATCACCTAAATGTATAATACTCTGCAACAAACCAATTTTTTAATACAGCACGCACCACCAATTTCGAAATCCTTCCCCAATGTTATTGGAAGTTGTTGGACATAGTCCATGATAGTTAAAAGGAAAGTAAATGTGTTTGACCCCATAACTTATACATTGAGAGTCTCTTCACACAGGAGAGATGTGTGTGTGTGTACTCACCTAATTATACTCACCTAATTGTGTTTGCGGGGGTTGAGCTCTGGCTCTTTGGTCCCGCCTCTCAACCGTCAATCAACAGGTGTACAGATTCCTGAGCCTACTGGGCTCTGTCATATCTACACTTGAAACTGTGTATGGAGTCAGCCTCCACCACATCACCCCCTAATGCATTCCATTTGTCAACCACTCTGACACTAAAAAAGTTCTTTCTAATATCTCTGTGGCTCATTTGGGCACTCAGTTTCCACCTGTGTCCCCTTGTGTGTGTTCCCCTTGTGTTAAATAGACTGTCTTTATCTACCCTATCAATTCCCTTCAGGATCTTGAATGTGGTGATCATGTCCCCCCTAACTCTTCTGTCTTCCAGCGAAGTGAGGTTTAATTCCCGTAGTCTCTCCTCGTAGCTCATACCTCTCAGCTCATGTACTAGTCTGGTGGCAAACCTTTGAACCTTTTCCAGTTTAGTCTTATCCTTGACTAGATATGGACTCCATGCTGGGGCTGCATACTCCAGGATTGGCCTGACATATGTGGTATACAAAGTTCTGAATGATTCTTTACACAAGTTTCTGAATGCCGTTCGTATGTTGGCCAGCCTGGCATATGCCGCTGATGTTATCCGCTTGATATGTGCTGCAGGAGACAGGTCTGGCGTGATATCAACCCCCCAAGTCTTTTTCCTTCTCTGACTCCTGAAGATTTTCCTCTCCCAGACGATACCTTGTATCTGGCCTCCTGCTCCCTACACCTATCTTCATTACATTATATTTGGTTGGGTTAAACTCTAACAACCATTTGTTCGACCATTCCTCCAGCTTGTCTAGGTCTTCTTGAAGCCTCAAACAGTCCTCTTCTGTTTTAATCCTTCTCATAATTTTAGCATCGTCCGCAAACATTGAGAGAAATGATTCGATACCCTCCGGAAGATCATTTACATATATCAGAAACAAGATAGGACCGAGTACAGAGCCCTGTGGGACTCCACTGGTGACTTCACGCCAATCGGAGGTCTCACCCCTCACTGTAACTCTCTGCTTCCTATTGCTTAGATACTCCCTTATCCACTGGAGCACCTTACCAGCTACACCTGCCTGTCTCTCCAGCTTATGTACCAGCCTCTTATGCGGTACTGTGTCAAAGGCTTTCCGACAATCCAAGAAAATGCAATCCGCCCAGCCCTCTCTTTCTTGCTTAATCTGTGTCACCTGATCGTAGAATTCTATTAAGCCTGTAAGGCAAGATTTACCCTCCCTGAACCCATGTTGGCGATTTGTCACGCAGTCCCTTCTCTCCAGATGTGTTACCAGGTTTTTTCTCACGATCTTCTCCATCACCTTGCATGGTATACAAGTCAAAAACACTGGCCTGTAGTTCAGTGCCTCTTGTCTGTCGCCCTTTTTGTATATTGGGACCACATTCGCCGTCTTCCATATTTCTGGTAGGTCTCCCGTCTCTAGTGACTTACTATACACTATGGAAAGTGGCAAGCAAAGTGCCTCTGCACACTCTTTCAGTACCCATGGTGAGATCCCATCTGGACCAACAGCCTTTCTAACATCCAGATCCAGTGTGTGTGTGAGTGTGTGTGTGTGTGTGTGTGTGTGTGTGTGTGTGTGTGTGTGTGTGTGTGTGTGTGTGTGTGTGTGTGTGTGTTCTGTAAAGTTTTACACTTTCATGTGTCATATTTACTTTCACTACAAGTCCCTCCATCAGGAATGAGCCACCAAACACAGGTTGTGAACTGTGAGAGCCGGCTAGATGCACCGCTGCACCAACACACACAAATGTGACAGCCGGATACATGCACCGCTGCACCAACACACACAAATGTGACAGCCGGATAAATGCACCGCTGCAATAACACACACAAATGTGACAGCCGGATATATGCACCAACACACACTAATGTGACAGCCGGATTCATGCACCGCTGCACCAACACACACTAATGTGACAGCTGGATACATGCACCGCTGCAATAACACACACTAATGTGACATCTGGATACATGCACCACTGCACCAACACACACTAAAGTGACAGCTGGATACATGCACCGCTGCACCAACACACACTAATGTGACAGCCGGATACATGCACCGCTGCACCAACACACACTAATGTGACAGCTGGATACATGCACCGCAGCACCAACACACACAAATGTGACAGCCGGATACATGCACCGCTGCAATAACACACACAAATGTGACAACCGGATACATGCACCAACAAACACTAATGTGACAGCCGGATACATGCACAGCTGCACCAACACACCAAATGTAACAGCCGGAAACATGCACCGCTGCACCAACACACACAAATGTGACAGCCGGATACATGCACCACTGCACCAACACACACAAATGTGACAGCCGGATACATGCACCACTGCACCAACACACACTAATGTAACAGCCGGATACATGCACCGCTGCATTAACACACACAAATGTGACAGCCGGATACATGCACCGCTGCACCAACACACACTAATGTGACAGCCGGATACATGCACTGCTGCACCAACACACACAAATGTGACAGCCGGATACATGCACCGGTGCACCAACACTCACAAATGTGACAGCCGGATACATGCACCGCTGCACCAACACACACAAATGTGACAGCCGGATACATGCACCGCTGCACCAACACACACTAATGTGACAGCCAGATACATGCACCGCTGCACCAACACACACAAATGTGACAGCCGGATACATGCACCGCTGCACCAACACACACAACTGTGACAGCCGGATACATGCACCGCTGCACCAACACACACAAATGTGACAGCCGGATACATGCACCGCTGCACCAACACACACAAATGTGACAGCTGGATACATGCACCGCTGCACCAACACACACAAATGTGACAGCCGGATACATGCACCAACACACACAAATGTGACAGCCGGATACATGCACCGCTGCACCAACGCACACAAATGTGACAGCCGGATACATGCACCGCTGCACCAACACACACAAATGTGACAGCCGGATACATGCACCGCTGCACCAACACACACTAATGTGACAGCCGGATACATGCACCACTGCACCAACACACACAAATGTGACAGCCGGATACATGCACCACTGCACCAACACACACTAATGTGACAGCCGGATACATGCACCGCTGCACCAACACACACTAATGTGACAGCCGGATACATGCACCGCTGCACCAACACACACAAATGTGACAGCCGGATACATGCACCGCTGTACCAACACACACAAATGTGACAGCCGGATACATGCACCGCTGCACCAACACACACAAATGTGACAGCCGGATACATGCACCGCTGCACCAACACACACTAATGTGACAGCCGGATACATGCACCGCTGCACCAATACACACAAATGTGACAGCCGGATACATGCACCGCTGTACCAACACACACAAATGTGACAGCCGGATACATGCACCGCTGCACCAACACACACAAATGTGACAGCCGGATACATGCACCGCTGCACCAACACAAACAAATGTGATAGCCGGATACATGCACCGCTGCACCAACGCACACTAATGTGAGAGCCGGATACAAGCACCGCTACACCAACACACACTAATGTGACAGCCGGATACATGCACCGCTGCACCAACACACAAGTGTGACAGCCGGATACATGCACCGCTGCACCAACACACACTAGTGTGACAGCCGGATACATGCACCGCTGCACCAACACACACAAATGTGACAGCCGGATACATGCACCGCTGCATTAACACACACAAATGTGACAGCTGGATACATGCACCGCTGCATTAACACACACAAATGTGACAACTGGATACATGCACCGCTGCACCAACACACACAAATGTGACAGCCGGATACATGCACCGCTGCACCAACACACACTAATGTGACAGCCGGATACATGCACCGCTGCACCAACACACACAAATGTGACAGCCGGATACATGCACCAGCTGCACCAACACACACTAATGTGACAGCCGGATACATGCACCGCTGCACCAACACACACTAATGTGACAGCCGGATACATGCACTGCTGCACCAACACACACTAATGTGACAGCCGGATACATGCACCGCTGCACCAACACACACTAATGTAACAGCCGGATACATGCACCTCTGCACCAACACACACTAATGTGACAGCCAGGATACATGCACCGCTGCACCAACACACACAAATGTGACAGCCGGATACATGCACCGCTGCACCAACACACACAACTGTGACAGCCGGATACATGCACCGCTGCACCAACACACACAAATGTGACAGCCGGATACATGCACCGCTGCACCAACACACACAAATGTGACAGCTGGATACATGCACCGCTGCACCAACACACACAAATGTGACAGCCGGATACATGCACCAACACACACAAATGTGACAGCCGGATACATGCACCGCTGCACCAACACACACAAATGTGACAGCCGGATACATGCACCGCTGCACCAACACACACAAATGTGACAGCCGGATACATGCACCGCTGCACCAACACACACAAATGTGACAGCCGGATACATGCACCACTGCACCAACACACACTAATGTGACAGCCGGATACATGCACCGCTGCACCAACACACACTAATGTGACAGCCGGATACATGCACCGCTGCACCAACACACACAAATGTGACAGCCGGATACATGCACCGCTGCACCAACACACACAAATGTGACAGCCGGATACATGCACCGCTGCACCAACACACACAAATGTGACAGCCGGATACATGCACCGCTGCACCAACACACACAATGTGACAGCCGGATACATGCACCGCTGCACCAACACACACAAATGTGACAGCCGGATACATGCACCGCTGCACCAACACACACAAATGTGACAGCCGGATACATGCACCGCTGCACCAACACACACAAATGTGACAGCCGGATACATGCACCGCTGCACCAACACACACAAATGTGACAGCCGGATACATGCACCGCTGCACCAACACACACTAATGTGACAGCCGGATACATGCACCGCTGCACCAACACACACAAATGTGACAGCCGGATACATGCACCGCTGCACCAACACACACAAATGTGACAGCCGGATACATGCACCGCTGCACCAACACACACTAATGTGACAGCCGGATACATGCACCGCTGCACCAACACACACAAATGTGACAGCCGGATACATGCACCGCTGCACCAACACACACTAATGTGACAGCCGGATACATGCACCGCTGCACCAACACACACTAATGTGACAGCCGGATACATGCACCGCTGCACCAACACACACAAATGTGACAGCCGGATACATGCACCGCTGTACCAACACACACAAATGTGACAGCCGGATACATGCACCGCTGCACCAACACACACAAATGTGACAGCCGGATACATGCACCGCTGCACCAACACAAACAAATGTGACAGCCGGATACATGCACCGCTGCACCAACGCACACTAATGTGAGAGCCGGATACAAGCACCGCTGCACCAACACACACTAATGTGACAGCCGGATACATGCACCGCTGCACCAACACACAAGTGTGACAGCCGGATACATGCACCGCTGCAACCAACACACACTAGTGTGACAGCCGGATACATGCACCGCTGCACCAACACACACAAATGTGACAGCCGGATACATGCACCGCTGCATAACACACACAAATGTGACAGCTGGATACATGCACCGCTGCATTAACACACACAAATGTGACAGCTGGATACATGCACCGCTGCACCAACACACACAAATGTGACAGCCGGATACATGCACCGCTGCACCAACACACACTAATGTGACAGCCGGATACATGCACCGCTGCACCAACACACACTAATGTGACAGCCGGATACATGCACTGCTGCACCAACACACACTAATGTGACAGCCGGATACATGCACCGCTGCACCAACACACACTAATGTAACAGCCGGATACATGCACCTCTGCACCAACACACACTAATGTGACAGCCAGATACATGCACCGCTGCACCAACACACACAAATGTGACAGCCGGATACATGCACCGCTGCACCAACACACACAACTGTGACAGCCGGATACATGCACCGCTGCACCAACACACACAAATGTGACAGCCGGATACATGCACCGCTGCACCAACACACACAAATGTGACAGCTGGATACATGCACCGCTGCACCAACACACACAAATGTGACAGCCGGATACATGCACCAACACACACAAATGTGACAGCCGGATACATGCACCGCTGCACCAACGCACACAAATGTGACAGCCGGATACATGCACCGCTGCACCAACACACACAAATGTGACAGCCGGATACATGCACCGCTGCACCAACACACACAAATGTGACAGCCGGATACATGCACCACTGCACCAACACACACTAATGTGACAGCCGGATACATGCACCACTGCACCAACACACACAAATGTGACAGCCGGATACATGCACCGCTGTACCAACACACACAAATGTGACAGCCGGATACATGCACCGCTGCACCAACACACACAAATGTGACAGCCGGATACATGCACCGCTGCACCAACACACACTAATGTGACAGCCGGATACATGCACCGCTGCACCAACACACACAAATGTGACAGCCGGATACATGCACCGCTGTACCAACACACACAAATGTGACAGCCGGATACATGCACCGCTGCACCAACACACACAAATGTGACAGCCGGATACATGCACCGCTGCACCAACACAACAAATGTGACAGCCGGATACATGCACCGCTGCACCAACGCACACTAATGTGAGAGCCGGATACAAGCACCGCTGCACCAACACACACTAATGTGACAGCCGGATACATGCACCGCTGCACCAACACACAAGTGTGACAGCCGGATACATGCACCGCTGCACCAACACACACTAGTGTGACAGCCGGATACATGCACCGCTGCACCAACACACACAAATGTGACAGCCGGATACATGCACCGCTGCATTAACACACACAAATGTGACAGCTGGATACATGCACCGCTGCATTAACACACACAAATGTGACAGCTGGATACATGCACCGCTGCACCAACACACACAAATGTGACAGCCGGATACATGCACCGCTGCACCAACACACACTAATGTGACAGCCGGATACATGCACCGCTGCACCAACACACACAAATGTGACAGCCGGATACATGCACCACTGCACCAACACACACTAATGTGACAGCCGGATACATGCACCGCTGCACCAACACACACTAATGTGACAGCCGGATACATGCACCGCTGCACCAACACACACAAATGTGACAGCCGGATACATGCACCGCTGTACCAACACACACAAATGTGACAGCCGGATACATGCACCGCTGCACCAACACACACAAATGTGACAGCCGGATACATGCACCGCTGCACCAACACACACTAATGTGACAGCCGGATACATGCACCGCTGCACCAACACACACAAATGTGACAGCCGGATACATGCACCGCTGTACCAACACACACAAATGTGACAGCCGGATACATGCACCGCTGCACTAACACACACAAATGTGACAGCCGGATACATGCACCGCTGCACCAACACACACAAATGTGACAGCCGGATACATGCACCGCTGCACCAACGCACACTAATGTGAGAGCCGGATACAAGCACCGCTGCACCAACACACACTAATGTGACAGCCGGATACATGCACCGCTGCACCAACACACAAGTGTGACAGCCGGATACATGCACCGCTGCACCAACACACACTAGTGTGACAGCCGGATACATGCACCGCTGCACCAACACACACAAATGTGACAGCCGGATACATGCACCGCTGCATTAACACACACAAATGTGACAGCTGGATACATGCACCGCTGCATTAACACACACAAATGTGACAGCTGGATACATGCACCGCTGCACCAACACACACAAATGTGAGAGCCGGATACATGCACCGCTGCACCAACACACACTAATGTGAGAGCCGGATACATGCACCGCTGCACCAACACACACTAATGTGACAGCCGGATACATGCACCGCTGTACCAACACACAAATGTGACAGCCGGATACATGCACCGCTGCACCAACACCCACAAATGTGACAGCCGGATACATGCACCGCTGCACCAACACACACAAATGTGACAGCCGGATACATGCACTGCTGCACCAACACACACAAATGTGACAGCTGGATACATGCACCGCTGCACCAACACACACAAATGTGACAGCCGGATACATGCACTGCTGCACCAACACACACTAATGTGACAGCCGGATACATGCACCGCTGCACCAACACACACTAATGTGACAGCCGGATACATGCACCGCTGCACCAACACACAAGTGTGACAGCCGGATACATGCATTGCTGCACCAACACACACTAATGTGACAGCCGGATACATGCACCGCTGCACCAACACACACAAATGTGACAGCCGGATACATGCACCGCTGCACCAACACACACTAATGTGACAGCCGGATACATGCACCGCTGCACCAACACACACTAATGTGACAGCCAGATACATGCACTGCTGCACCAACACACACAAATGTGACAGCCGGATACATGCACTGCTGCACCAACACACACTAATGTGACAGCCGGATACATGCACCGCTGCACCAACACACACAAATGTGACAGCCGGATACATGCACTGCTGCACCAACACACACTAATGTGACAGCCGGATACATGCACCGCTGCACCAACACACACTAATGTGACAGCCGGATACATGCACCGCTGCACCAACACACAAGTGTGACAGCCGGATACATGCATTGCTGCACCAACACACACTAATGTGACAGCCGGATACATGCACCGCTGCACCAACACACACAAATGTGACAGCCGGATACATGCACCGCTGCACCAACACACACTAATGTGACAGCCGGATACATGCACCGCTGCACCAACACACACTAATGTGACAGCCAGATACATGCACTGCTGCACCAACACACACAAATGTGACAGCCGGATACATGCACCGCTGCACCAACACACACAAATGTGACAGCCGGATACATGCACCGCTGCACCAACACACACAAATGTGACAGCCGGATACATGCACCGCTGCACCAACACACACTAATGTGAGAGCCGGATACATGCACCGCTGCACCAACACACACTAATGTGACAGCCGGATACATGCACCGCTGCACCAACACACACTAATGTGACAGCCGGATACATGCACCGCTGTACCAACACCCAAATGTGACAGCCGGATACATGCACCGCTGCACCAACACCCACAAATGTGACAGCCGGATACATGCACCGCTGCACCAACACACACAAATGTGACAGCCGGATACATGCACTGCTGCACCAACACACACAAATGTGACAGCTGGATACATGCACCGCTGCACCAACACACACAAATGTGACAGCCGGATACATGCACCAACACACACAAATGTGACAGCCGGATACATGCACCGCTGCACCAACACACACAAATGTGACAGCCGGATACATCCACCGCTGCACCAACACACACAAATGTGACAGCCGGATACATGCACCGCTGCACCAACACACACTAATGTGACAGCCGGATACATGCACCGCTGCACCAACACACAAATGTGACAGCCGGATACATGCACCGCTGCACCAACACACACTAATGTGACAGCCGGATACATGCACCGCTGCAGTAACACACACTAATGTGACAGCCAGATACATGCACTGCTGCACCAACACACACAAATGTGACAGCCGGATACATGCACCGCTGCACCAACACACACAAATGTGACAGCCGGATACATGCACCGCTGCACCAACACACACAAATGTGACAGCCGGATACATGCACCGCTGCACCAACACACACTAATGTGAGAGCCGGATACATGCACTGCTGCACCAACACACACTAATGTGACAGCCGGATACATGCACCGCTGCACCAACACACACTAATGTGACAGCCGGATACATGCACCGCTGCACCAACACACAAGTGTGACAGCCGGATACATGCATTGCTGCACCAACACACACTAATGTGACAGCCGGATACATGCACCGCTGCACCAACACACACAAATGTGACAGCCGGATACATGCACCGCTGCACCAACACACACAAATGTGACAGACGGATACATGCACCGCTGCACCAACACACACTAATGTGAGAGCCGGATACATGCACCGCTGCACCAACACACACTAATGTGACAGCCGGATACATGCACCGCTGCACCAACACACACTAATGTGACAGCCGGATACATGCACCGCTGCACCAACACACACTAATGTGACAGCCGGATACATGCACCGCTGCACCAACACACAAATGTGACAGCCGGATACATGCACCGCTGCACCAACACACACTAATGTGACAGCCGGATACATGCACCGCTGCACCAACACACACTAATGTGACAGCCAGATACATGCACCAACATGCACCAACATGCGCCAGATACATGCACCAACACACACAAATGTGACAGCCGGATACATGCACCGCTGCACCAACACACACAAATGTGACAGCCGGATACATGCACCGCTGCACCAACACACACAAATGTGACAGCCGGATACATGCACCGCTGCACCAACACACACTAATGTGAGAGCCGGATACATGCACTGCTGCACCAACACACACTAATGTGACAGCCGGATACATGCACCGCTGCACCAACACACACTAATGTGACAGCCGGATACATGCACCGCTGCACCAACACACAAGTGTGACAGCCGGATACATGCACCGCTGCACCAACACACACTAATGTGACAGCCGGATACATGCACCGCTGCACCAACACACACAAATGTGACAGCCGGATACATGCACCGCTGCACCAACACACACAAATGTGACAGACGGATACATGCACCGCTGCACCAACACACACTAATGTGAGAGCCGGATACATGCACCGCTGCACCAACACACACTAATGTGACAGCCGGATACATGCACCGCTGCACCAACACACACTAATGTGACAGCCGGATACATGCACCGCTGCACCAACACACACTAATGTGACAGCCGGATACATGCACCGCTGCACCAACACACAAGTGTGACAGCTGGATACATGCACCGCTGCACCAACACACAGGTGCACAACACACACACAGTCTCCCGCGTGTGTCCGCGTGCGGACACACGCGGGAGACGGTAGGAGACACACGCGATTAGTGAGGTCCGTGGAAATTCGTCAATTTCTCGGGACATTGAAGGAGTATAGAGGCTAGATCATAGTATTTGGCCTCTCGCAGTGTGTAGCTTGCAGGGTGCAACATAGCATAGTCATATCGCTAGCGATAGTGCGAAGATTTGGCGAAGAAACCGAAAGTGGAGCTAGGGCATCACCGGTGCATGTAAGTGTGTGACCTGACCGGGTGGGACGACCCGCCGTGGAACTACCTGATTGTGCTGTGAGTGGTGACTGTGATCAGTGGTACAGTGAATTAGTGAACTGTCACATAACGATACAGTGACTGACTCCAGAGCTCTGTGTAGACAGAGAAGAACCGACCTCATCAATCACCTAGTGGGAGACAACGACGGATAACCATCGTCATCATACATCGCCCTGCCCTTACTCATCTGGTTATGTGAACGGGAGGCAGACTGGTATGTACCCCCTCTCTGGTCAATTAATCAGGTGTACAGATTGAGGTAAAAGATTATCAAATTCTCGTTCAGGATATCATATATATATAAAAATCTCAGAGTGGCTCATTTAGGCAGAAGTAACGCATAAGGGATATCTTGACACATACAAGCACGCCCGCCCACGTACGTATCCACGCACACAAGTGTGCACACGCTAAAACAGACACACACACACGAGCACACACACACACACACAATTGTTCAGTCAGGGGAAAAGGCATTAACACCTGGGATAGGACCTTACTATCCCCCCCCCCCTCTTGACCCCACCATCTGACCTGACCTGACTTAGTCGCCATCTCCGCCCCCCCCCCCACCCCCAGTCCCCCGCATCGCCCATACACACACTCTTCCCCTCCCCACTCTCCCTCTCTCCCACTCCCTCTCTCCCACTCCCACTATCTCTCTCCTGCTCTCCCTCTCCTGCTCTCTCTCTCCTGCTCTCTCTCTCCTACTCTCTCTCTCTCTCTCTCTCTCTCTCTCTCTCTCTCCCTCCCTCCCTCCCCCTCTCCCTCCCTCTTTCCTTCCCCCTCCCTCCCTCTCTTTCCTTCCCCCTCCCTCTCTGCCCACACACACACACACACCTCCCCCCCTCTCTCCCTCACCCGCTCTCTCCCTCACCCGCTCTCTCCCTCACCCGCTCTCTCCCTCACCCGCTCTCTCCCTCACCCGCTCTCTCCCTCACCCACTCTCTCCCTCTCCTCTCTCTCCCTCCCGCCTCTCTCTCCATCTCCTCCCCCCCCTCCCCTTCTACTTTCTTCTCACTTCAGTGGAAGGGTCGGATCCCCCCCACCCAACCATTTATCTCTCCCTTTGTCACTCCCTTTCTTTCTCTCTCTTTCTCTCTCTCTTCCTCTCTCTCTCTCTCTCCCTCCCCCATCCCAACAGGGTCAAACATGGCAGCCAGAGGTCCCAGGGGAACAGGAAAGAGCCAAGGTGACGAGATGAAGGAAATGTTCGCCCAGTTTCTGGAGGACATCAAGAGTGAGATGCAGGAAATGAAGAACGAAATAAGCAACCTGAAAAGAGAGCTGACAGCAGCAAAGGAGGAGATTAGAGCCCTCAAAGAGAATGGTATCGAGGCTGAGAATCAGAAAACCACCCAGGGAGAAGGTGGTAATAGTTTTCTGGATGAGAATGCCACAATAAAAGCAACATTTGCGGAAATACTAAAAAAAAAATAACTCTGAAGTAATGACTGCAGTGATGGAGGTGGCCATGAAAGCAGCCACCTCGCAGGAGGCGGCACGCTCCACTAGCCAACTGCTGGAAAGGAACAGATCAGTGGTTGCTGTGGGTATTAAGGAGCAGGAAGGATCTAATAGGACAGAGTGGAATGACAAGGACAAAGCAGCAGTGAATGAAGTACTAAAGGCACTAGACATGGAAGGGGCTGAGCATAGCATTGAGAAGGTTTTCAGGCTAGGCCGGTACAACAAAGACCGAGACCGAATGATAAAGATAGTGTTTGCAAACGAGAACACAAAAGAGAAGATCCTATCAAGGAAGAGCTCCCTGAAAAACGTGGGAAAATTAAAAAATGTATTCCTCCAGAGAGACATGACAAGGGAGGAGAGAGCCGTGGCGGCAGAAGCAAGGAAGAGGCGCAGGGCGAGAGGGGAAAACCAGGAAGTTACAGCTCCCAGCACGACACCCCCAGAGGCGAGGGGGGAACCCACAACCAGCTACCCAGTAACACCAGAAGGGAGGACAACCCCGCCTCCCTCCTCTGCATAGAAAACCCCCCTACCCGAAACCCTCCCTGCCCCCACTCAAATGTTCAGCCAAATCTCCCTCCCCCCACACCCAATCCCCACCCTTCTACCCCTCCCCTCCTCCCGAGTCCTCCCTCCCCCCCTTTCCTTCCCGTCCTCCCTCCCCTTTCACCCCATACCCTCCCTGTCCCTCCCCCTTCACTGGATCCCCCGCCCCTCATCCCAGTATCCTCTGAGACCCTGCTATCCACCTCACAGGTCCTCACAACCATGGAACAGCCTCCCCCACCAGCAGAACACTCACCAAGGAGGCGATTTGAGAAGGGACAGAAGAAAGTGAGCCTCAAAGCGATGTACACAAACATAGATGGAATTACAAATAAAGCAAATGAGCTTGGAGAACTGGTACTCGAGGAAAACCCAGACATAATAGCCCTCACAGAAACAAAGATCACGAAAACGATAACAAATGCAGTGTTCCCACAGGACTATTATGTTATGAGGAAGGAGAGGGAAGGAAGAGGTGGGGGTGGTGTAGCTCTGCTGGTAAGAAAAGGCTGGGATTTTGGGGAGATGGATATTCAGGGCTGTGAAGGTTTCAGTGACTACATAGCAGGTACTGTAACAAATGGAGGGAAAAAAATTATAGTCGCAGTCATATATAATCCACCACCAAATGACAGAAGACCTAGACAGGAATATGATAGAAACAACATGGCCACCATTAACATAATAGAAAGAGCAGCTTCTGTTGCTAGCAGGAATGGATATGGACAACTAATTATGGGAGACTTCAACCATGGGAAGATAGATTGGAAGAACAGAGACCCGCATGGAGGACCAGAAACATGGAGAGCTAAGCTGCTGGACGTGGCAACAAGAAACTTTCTAAGCCAGCACACCAAAGAACCAACAAGAATGAGAGGAGAAGATGAACCAGCATTGCTTGATTTGATATTTACCCTAAATGAATGGGATATAAGGGAAGTTAAGATGGAAGCGCCCTTGGGAATGAGTGACCACAGTGTATTGAACTTTGAGTACTTGGTAGAGCTAGGACTTATCTCCCCCAAAAAAGAACTAGGAATCAAAAGGCTGGCATACCGAAAGGGGAATTATGAACAGATGAGAAGTTTCCTAAGTGAAATACCTTGGGACACAAACCTCAGAGACAAGTCTGTACAGGGTATGATGGACTATGTTACCCAAAAGTGTCAGGAGGCAGTAAACAGGTTCATCCCGGCCCAAAGGGAAAAATCCGAGAAGCAACAGAAGAATCCATGGTATAATAGGGCATGTATCGAAGCGAAGAAACTGAACAAAAAGGCGTGGAGGAACTTCCGGAATAACAGAACACCAGAAAGCAGAGAGAGATACCAGAGAACCAGGAATGAGTACGTCAGGGTGAGAAGAGAAGCAGAGAAAAATTTTGAAAATGATATAGCAAACAAAGCCAAGACTGAACCAAAGCTACTCCACAGTCACATCAGAAGGAAAACAACAGTGAAAGAACAGGTATTGAAACTTAGAACAGGCGAGGACAGGTATACAGAGAATGACAGAGAGGTGTGTGAGGAACTCAACAAGAGGTTCCAGGAGGTCTTCACAATAGAACAGGGTGAGGTCACTGTGCTAGGAGAAAGGGAGGTAAACCAGGCGGCCTTGGAGGAGTTCGAAATTACGAGAGAGGAGGTCAAGAGACACCTGCTGGATCTGGATGTTAGAAAGGCTGTTGGTCCAGATGGGATCTCACCATGGGTACTGAAAGAGTGTGCAGAGGCACTTTGCTTGCCACTCTCCATAGTGTATAGTAAGTCACTAGAGACAGGAGACCTACCAGAAATATGGAAGACGGCGAATGTGGTCCCAATATACAAAAAGGGCGACAGACAAGAGGCACTGAACTACAGGCCAGTGTCCTTGACTTGTATACCATGCAAGGTGATGGAGAAGATCGTGAGAAAAAACCTGGTAACACATCTGGAGAGAAGGGACTTCGTGACAAATCGCCAACATGGATTCAGGGAGGGTAAATCTTGCCGTACAGGCTTGATAGAATTCTACGATCAGGTGACACGGATTAAGCAAGAAAGAGAGGGCTGGGCGGACTGCATTTTCTTGGATTGTCGGAAAGCCTTTGACACAGTACCGCATAAGAGGCTGGTACATAAGCTGGAGAGACAGGCAGGTGTAGCTGGTAAGGTGCTCCAGTGGATAAGGGAGTATCTAAGCAATAGGAAGCAGAGAGTTACGGTGAAGGGTGAGACCTCCGATTGGCGTGAAGTCACCAGTGGAGTCCCACAGGGCTCTGTACTCGGTCCTATCTTGTTTCTGATATATGTAAATGATCTCCCGGAGGGTATCGATTCATTTCTCTCAATGTTTGCGGACGATGCTAAAATTATGAGAAGGATTAAAACAGAAGAGGACTGTTTGAGGCTTCAAGAAGACCTAGACAAGCTGAAGGAATGGTCGAACAAATGGTTGTTAGAGTTTAACCCAACCAAATGTAATGTAATGAAGATAGGTGTAGGGAGCAGGAGGCCAGATACAAGGTATCATCTGGGAGAGGAAATTCTTCAGGAGTCAGAGAAGGAAAAAGACTTGGGGGTTGATATCACGCCAGACCTGTCTCCTGCAGCACATATCAAGCGGATAACATCAGCGGCATATGCCAGGCTGGCCAACATACGAACGGCATTCAGAAACTTGTGTAAAGAATCATTCAGAACTTTGTATACCACATATGTCAGGCCAATCCTGGAGTATGCAGCCCCAGCATGGAGTCCATATCTAGTCAAGGATAAGACTAAACTGGAAAAGGTTCAAAGGTTTGCCACCAGACTAGTACCCGAGCTGAGAGGTATGAGCTACGAGGAGAGACTGCGGGAATTAAACCTCACTTCGCTGGAAGACAGAAGAGTTAGGGGGGACATGATCACCACATTCAAGATTCTGAAGGGGATTGATAGGGTAGATAAAGACAGTCTATTTAACACAAGGGGAACACGCACAAGGGGACACAGTGGAAACTGAGTGCCCAAATGAGCCACAGAGATATTAGAAAGAACTTTTTTAGTGTCAGAGTGGTTGACAAATGGAATGCATTAGGGGGTGATGTGGTGGAGGCTGACTCCATACACAGTTTCAAGTGTAGATATGACAGAGCCCGATAGGCTCAGGAATCTGTACACCTGTTGACTGACGGTTGAGAGGCGGGACCAAAGAGCCAGAGCTCAACCCCCGCAAACACAACTAGGTGAGTACACACAAATCAATGATCTTATCACACGAAATACGTGAGACTATGGAACGCATTTCGACAACCTTTTGACGACTAAAATATATTGCCACTTCCAAAATCTGGTAAAGGCATGGCTAACATTACATAGTGATATTCAATAATAATATAACATCCTCGTATTACTGCAGATAACTACACAGACAAAAAATGCTATTGTGGTTTGCAAAGTTCTAAGTAAACTTTAGGAAATATCGTGTAAACTCAAAAAAAGCAGTTTACTCGACATGATCCACACACACTGCAGCACACAGGTGGTGTGGTTGGCCGCGTCAATCACCTTCATAGTCTATAATTATTGAATATAAATCATACTTCATTACAAACATTCCCGCGCGCCTTAACATATACATATATACTCGCTCTTTCCCTAACCTATATTTTTTTACAGATATCATTAATTTAACCAATAATTTCACACCTAAACAAATATATAGATATATATATTATGGGAGTTGGTAGAGTGATGGGTGTGTTGTGTGAAGATAATAATAAGGAGGTGTGTGTGTCCACTCCCCAGACAGAGAAGGCGCCGAGCAGAACGGTGAGCAGGTTGATGTTGTCAGCGGTCACCCCCAACGACTCTGGCAGATACACCTGTCGACCAGATACTGGCGGAGTCTCGTCCGTCTCTGTGCACGTCCAGTCTGGTAGGTGACTGTGTGTGTGTGTGTGTGTGTGTGTGTGTGTGTGTGTGTGTGTGTGTGTGTGTGTGTGTGTGTGTGTGTGTGTGTGTGTGTGTGTGTATGTGTGTGTGTGTGTACTCACCTAATTGTACTCACCTAATTGTGCTTGCGGGGGTTGAGCTCTGGCTCTTTGGTCCCGCCTCTCAACCGTCAATCAACTGGTGTACAGATTCCTGAGCCTATTGGGCTCTATCATATCTACATTTGAAACTGTGTATGGAGTCAGCCTCCACCACATCACTTCCTAATGCATTCCATTTACTAACTACTCTGACACTGAAAAAGTTCTTTCTAACGTCTCTGTGGCTCATTTGGGTACTCAGCTTCCACCTGTGTCCCCTTGTTCGCGTCCCACCAGTGTTGAATAGTTCATCCTTGTTTACCCGGTCGATTCCCCTGAGGATTTTGTAGGTTGTGATCATGTCCCCCCTTACTCTTCTGTCTTCCAGTGTCGTAAGGTGCATTTCCCGCAGCCTTTCCTCATAACTCATGCCTCTTAGTTCTGGGACTAGTCTAGTAGCATACCTTTGGACTTTTTCCAGCTTCGTCTTGTGCTTGACAAGGTACGGGCTCCATGCTGGGGCCGCATACTCCAGGATTGGTCTTACATATGTGGTGTACAAGATTCTGAATGATTCCTTACACAGGTTCCTGAACGCCGTTCTGATGTTAGCCAGCCTCGCATATGCCGCAGACGTTATTCTCTTTATGTGGGCTTCAGGAGACAGGTTTGGTGTGATATCAACTCCTAGATCTTTCTCTCTGTCTGTTTCATTAAGTACTTCATCTCCTATTCTGTATCCTGTGCCTGGCCTCCTGTTTCCACTGCCTAGTTTCATTACTTTGCATTTACTCGGGTTGAACTTCAACAGCCATTTGTTGGACCATTCACTCAGTCTATCCAGGTCATCTTGTAGCCTCCTATTATTATCCTCTGTTTCAATCCTCCTCATAATTTTTGCATCGTCGGCAAACATTGAGAGGAACGAATCTATACCCTCTTCGAGATCATTTACATATACCAGAAACAGTATAGGTCCAAGGACTGACCCCTGCGGGACTCCACTTGTGACGTCTCGCCAATCTGAGACCTCACCCCTCACACAGACTCGTTGTCTCCTGTTGCTTAGGTACTCCTCTATCCACCGGAGTACCTTCCCTCTCACTCCAGCCTGCATCTCCAACTTTCGCACTAGCCTCTTGTGTGGCACTGTATCAAAGGCTTTCTGACAATCCAAAAATATGCAGTCTGCCCACCCTTCTCTTTCTTGCCTTATTTTTGTTGCCTGGTCGTAGAATTCACGTAACCCTGTGAGGCAGGACCTGCCATCCCTGAACCCATGTTGATGCTGTGTTACAAAGTTCCTTCGCTCCAGATGCTCCACTAGTGAGAGTGGAGAGTGGTAGGCACAGTTCTTCTGCTCCTTCCTTTAGAACCCAAGGGGAGATTCCATCTGGGCCTATAGCCTTCGTCACGTCCAACTCTAGTAAACACTTCCTTACTTCCCCACTGGTAATCTCAAACTCTTCCAGTGGTTCCTGGTTAGCTATTCCCTCACTTACCTCTGGAATTTCTCCTTGCTCTAAGGTGAAGACCTCCTGGAATTTCTTATTCAATTCCTCACACACTTCCTTGTCATTTGTAGTGAATCCTTCCGCCCCTATCCTTAATCTCATAACCTGTTCCTTTACTGTTGTTTTTCTCCTAATGTGGCTATGCAACAATTTAGGCTGAGTCTTTGCCTTGCTTGCGATGTCATTTTCGTATTGTCTTTCTGCCTCTCTTCTCATCCTGACATATTTATTCCTGGCATTCTGGTATCTTTCTCTGCTCTCCAGTGTCCTGTTATTCCTATAGTTTCTCCATGCCCTTTTAC
>NC_091152.1:61992654-62167654 GCF_040958095.1 Procambarus clarkii | reverse complement strand
CGTGAGTGTGGTTCCAGTGGTGGAGTACACGTGGGTGTTGTTCCAGTGGAGTACACGTGAGTGTTGTTCCAGTGGTGGAGTACACGTGTGTGTCTCACCAGTGGTGAAGTACACGTGTGTGTTGTTCCAGTGGTGGAGTGCACGTGGGTGGTGTTCCAGTGGTGGAGTACACGTGTGTCTCCAGTGGTGGAGTACACGTGAGTGTTGTTCCAGTGGTGGAGTACACGTGAGTGTTGTTCCAGTAGTGGAGTACACGTGGGTGTCTCACCAGTGGTAGAGTACACGTGGGTGTTGTTCCAGTGGTGGAGTACACGTGGGTGTTGTTCCAGTGGTGTAGTACACGTGGGTGTTGTTCCAGTGGTGGAGTACACGTAGGTGTTATTCCAGTCGTGAAGTACACGTGGGTGTTATTCCAGTGGTGGAGTACACGTGAGTGTTGTTCCAGTGGTGGAGTACACGGTGGTGTTGTTCCAGTGGTGGAGTACACGTGAGTGTTGTTCCAGTGGTGGAGTACACGTGGGTGTTGTTCCAGTGGTGGAGTACACGTGAGTGTTGTTCCAGTGGTGGAGTACACGGTGGTGTTGTTCCAGTGGTGGAGAACACGGTGGTGTTGTTCCAGTGGTGGAGTACACGTGAGTGTTGTTCCAGTGGTGGAGTACACGTGGGTGTTGTTCCAGTGGTGGAGTACACGGTGGTGTTATTCCAGTGGTGGAGTACACGTGAGTGTTGTTCCAGTGGTGGAGTACACGTGAGTGTTGTTCCAGTGGTGGAGTACACGTGGGTGTTGTTCCAGTGGTGGAGAACACGGTGGTGTTATTCCAGTGGTGGAGTACACGTGAGTGTTGTTCCAGTGGTGGAGTACACGTGGGTGTTGTTCCAGTGGTGGAGTACACGTGGGTGTTGTTGCAGTGGTGGAGTACACGGTGGTGTTGTTCCAGTGGTGGAGAACACGGTGGTGTTGTTCCAGTGGTGAAGTACACGAGTGTTGTTCCAGTGGTGGAGTACATGTGGGTGTTGTTCCAGTGGTGGAGTACACGTGAGTGTTGTTCCAGTGGTGGAGTACACGTGGGTGTTGTTCCAGTGGTGGAGAACACGTGGGTGTTGTTCCAGTGGTGGAGTACACGTGGGTGTTGTTCCAGTGGTGGAGTACACGTGAGTGTTGTTCCAGTGGTGGAGTACACGTGGGTGTCCCTCCAGTAATGGAGTACACGTGAGTGTTGTTCCAGTGGTGGAGTACACGTGAGTGTTGTTCCATTAGTGGAGTACACGTGGGTGTCTCACCAGTAATGGAGTACACGTGAGTGTTGTTCCAGTGGTGGAGTACACGTGAGTGTTGTTCCATTAGTGGAGTACACGTGGGTGTCTCACCAGTGGTAGAGTACACGTGGGTGTTGTTCCAGTGGTGGAGTACACGTGGGTGTTGTTCCAGTGGTGTAGTACACGTGGGTATTGTTCCAGTGGTGGAGTACACGTGAGTGTTGTTCCAGTGGTGGAGTACACGTGGGTGTCTCACCAGTGGTGGATTACACGTGGGTGTTGTTCCAGTGGTGGAGTACACGTGAGTGTTGTTCCAGTAGTGGAGTACACGTGGGTGTCTCACCAGTGGTAGAGTACACGTGGGTGTTGTTCCAGTGGTGGAGTACACGTGGGTGTTGTTCCAATGGTGTAGTACACGTGGGTATTGTTCCAGTGGTGGAGTACACGTGAGTGTTGTTCCAGTGGTGGAGTACACGTGGGTGTCTCACCAGTGGTGGATTACACGTGGGTGTTGTTCCAGTGGTGGAGTACACGTGGGTGTTGTTCCAGTGGTGGAGTACACGTAGGTGTTATTCCAGTGGTGAAGTACACGTGGGTGTTATTCCAGTGGTGGAGTACACGTGAGTGTTGTTCCAGTGGTGGAGTACACGTGGGTGTTGTTCCAGTGGTGGAGTACACGGTGGTGTTGTTCCAGTGGTGGAGAACACGGTGGTGTTGTTCCAGTGGTGAAGTACACGAGTGTTGTTCCAGTGGTGGAGTACATGTGGGTGTTGTTCCAGTGGTGGAGTACACGTGAGTGTTGTTCCAGTGGTGGAGTACACGTGGGTGTCTCACCAGTAATGGAGTACACGTGAGTGTTGTTCCAGTGGTGGAGTACACGTGGGTGTTGTTCCAGTGGTGGAGTACACGTGGGTGTTGTTCCAGTGGTGGAGTACACGTAGGTGTTATTCCAGTCGTGAAGTACACGTGGGTGTTATTCCAGTGGTGGAGTACACGGTGGTGTTGTTCCAGTGGTGGAGAACACGGTGGTGTTGTTCCAGTGGTGAAGTACACGTGAGTGTTGTTCCAGTGGTGAAGTACACGTGAGTGTTGTTCCAGTGGTGGAGAACACGGTGGTGTTGTTCCAGTGGTGAAGTGCACGAGTGTTGTTCCAGTGGTGGAGTACATGTGGGTGTTGTTCCAGTGGTGGAGTACACGTGAGTGTTGTTCCAGAGGTGGAGGACACGTGGGTGTCTCACCAGTAATGGAGTACACGTGAGTGTTGTTCCAGTGGTGGAGTACACGTGGGTGTTGTTCCAGTGGTGGAGTACACGTAGGTGTTGCTCCAGTGGTGAAATACACGTGAGTGTTGTTCCAGTGGTGGAGTACACGTGGGTGTCTCACCAGTGGTGGAGTACACGTGAGTGTTGTTCCAGTAGTGGAGTACACGTGGGGGTCCCTCCAGTGGTGGAGTACACATGGGTGTCTCACCAGTGGTGGAGTACACGTGGATGTGTATCCAGTGGTGGAGTACACGTGAGTGTTGTTCCAGTGGTGGAGTACACGTGAGTGTTGTTCCAGTGGTGGAGTACACGTGAGTGTTGTTCCAGTGGTGGAGTACACGTGGGTGTCTCACCAGTGGTGGAGTACACGTGGGTGTTGTTCCTGTGGTGGAGTACACATGGGTGTCTCGCCAGTGGTGGAGTACACGTGAGTGTTGTTCCAGTGTTGGAGTATACGTGAGTGTTGTTCCAGTGGTGGAGTACACGTGAGTGTAGTTCCAGTGGTGGAGTACACGTGGGTGTTGTTCCATTGGTGGAGTACACGTGGGTGTTGTTCCAGTGGTGGAGTACACGTGGGTGTTGTTCCAGTGGTGGAGTACACGTGGGTGTTGTTCCAGTGGTGGAGTACACGTGGGTGTCCCTCCAGTGGTGGCGTACACGTGGGTGTCTCACCAGTGGTGGAGTAAACGTGAGTGTTGTTCCAGTGGTGGAGCACACGTGAGTGTTGTTCCAGTGGTGGAGTACACGTGAGTGTTGTTCCAGTGGTGGAGTACACGTGGGTGTCCCTCCAGTGGTGGAGTACACGTGGGTGTTGTTCCAGTGGTGGAGTACACGTGAGTGTTGTTCCAGTGGTGGAGTACACATGAGTGTTGTTCCAGGGTTGGAGTACACGTAGGTGTTGTTCCAGTGGTGGAGTACACGTGAGTTTTGTTCCAGTGGTGGAGTACACGTGAGTGTCCCCTCCAGTGGTGGAATACACGTGGGTGTAGTTCCAGTGGTTGAGTACACGTGAGTGTCTCACCAGTGGTGGAGTACACGTGGGTGTTGTTCCAGTTTTGGAGTATACGTGAGTGTTGTTCCAATGGTGGAGTACACGTGAGTGTAGTTCCATTGGTGGAGTACACGTGGGTGTTGTTCCATTGGTGGAGTACACGTGGGTGTTGTTCCAGTGGTGGAGTACACGTGGGTGTTGTTCCAGTGGTGGAGTTCACGTGGGTGTTATTCCAGTGGTGGAGTACACGTGGGTGTCCCTCCAGTGGTGGCGTACACGTGGGTGTCTCACCAGTGGTGGAGTACACGTGGGTGTTGTTCCTGTGGTGGAGTACACATGGGTGTCTCGCCAGTGGTGGAGTACACGTGAGTGTTGTTCCAGTGTTGGAGTATACGTGAGTGTTGTTCCAGTGGTGGAGTACACGTGAGTGTAGTTCCAGTGGTGGAGTACACGTGGGTGTTGTTCCATTGGTGGAGTACACGTGGGTGTTGTTCCAGTGGTGGAGTACACGTGGGTGTTGTTCCAGTGGTGGAGTACACGTGGGTGTTGTTCCAGTGGTGGAGTACACGTGGGTGTCCCTCCAGTGGTGGCGTACACGTGGGTGTCTCACCAGTGGTGGAGTAAACGTGAGTGTTGTTCCAGTGGTGGAGCACACGTGAGTGTTGTTCCAGTGGTGGAGTACACGTGAGTGTTGTTCCAGTGGTGGAGTACACGTGGGTGTCCCTCCAGTGGTGGAGTACACGTGGGTGTTGTTCCAGTGGTGGAGTACACGTGAGTGTTGTTCCAGTGGTGGAGTACACATGAGTGTTGTTCCAGGGTTGGAGTACACGTAGGTGTTGTTCCAGTGGTGGAGTACACGTGAGTTTTGTTCCAGTGGTGGAGTACACGTGAGTGTCCCCTCCAGTGGTGGAATACACGTGGGTGTAGTTCCAGTGGTTGAGTACACGTGAGTGTCTCACCAGTGGTGGAGTACACGTGGGTGTTGTTCCAGTTTTGGAGTATACGTGAGTGTTGTTCCAGTGGTGGAGTACACGTGAGTGTAGTTCCAGTGGTGGAGTACACGTGGGTGTTGTTCCATTGGTGGAGTACACGTGGGTGTTGTTCCAGTGGTGGAGTACACGTGGGTGTTGTTCCAGTGGTGGAGTACACGTGGGTGTTGTTCCAGTGGTGGAGTACACGTGGGTGTCCCTCCAGTGGTGGCGTACACGTGGGTGTCTCACCAGTGGTGGAGTAAACGTGAGTGTTGTTCCAGTGGTGGAGCACACGTGAGTGTTGTTCCAGTGGTGGAGTACACGTGAGTGTTGTTCCAGTGGTGGAGTACACGTGGGTGTCCCTCCAGTGTGGGAGTACACGTGGGTGTTGTTCCAGTGGTGGAGTACACGTGAGTTTTGTTCCAGTGGTGGAGTACACGTGAGTGTCCCCTCCAGTGGTGGAATACACGTGGGTGTAGTTCCAGTGGTTGAGTACACGTGAGTGTCTCACCAGTGGTGGAGTACACGTGGGTATTGTTCCAGTGGTGGAGTACACGTGAGTGTTGTTCCAGTGGTGGAGTACACGTGGGTGTCTCACCAGTGGTGGATTACACGTGGGTGTTGTTCCAGTGGTGGAGTACACGTGGGTGTTGTTCCAGTGGTGGAGTACACGTAGGTGTTATTCCAGTGGTGAAGTACACGTGGGTGTTATTCCAGTGGTGGAGTACACGTGAGTGTTGTTCCAGTGGTGGAGTACACGTGGGTGTTGTTCCAGTGGAGGAGTACACGGTGGTGTTGTTCCAGTGGTGGAGAACACGGTGGTGTTGTTCCAGTGGTGAAGTACACGAGTGTTGTTCCAGTGGTGGAGTACATGTGGGTGTTGTTCCAGTGGTGGAGTACACGTGAGTGTTGTTCCAGTGGTGGAGTACACGTGGGTGTCTCACCAGTAATGGAGTACACGTGAGTGTTGTTCCAGTGGTGGAGTACACGTGGGTGTTGTTCCAGTGGTGGAGTACACGTGGGTGTTGTTCCAGTGGTGGAGTACACGTAGGTGTTATTCCAGTCGTGAAGTACACGTGGGTGTTATTCCAGTGGTGGAGTACACGGTGGTGTTGTTCCAGTGGTGGAGAACACGGTGGTGTTGTTCCAGTGGTGAAGTACACGTGAGTGTTGTTCCAGTGGTGAAGTACACGTGAGTGTTGTTCCAGTGGTGGAGAACACGGTGGTGTTGTTCCAGTGGTGAAGTGCACGAGTGTTGTTCCAGTGGTGGAGTACATGTTGGTGTTGTTCCAGTGGTGGAGTACACGTGAGTGTTGTTCCAGAGGTGGAGGACACGTGGGTGTCTCACCAGTAATGGAGTACACGTGAGTGTTGTTCCAGTGGTGGAGTACACGTGGGTGTTGTTCCAGTGGTGGAGTACACGTAGGTGTTGCTCCAGTGGTGAAATACACGTGAGTGTTGTTCCAGTGGTGGAGTACACGTGGGTGTCTCACCAGTGGTGGAGTACACGTGAGTGTTGTTCCAGTAGTGGAGTACACGTGGGGGTCCCTCCAGTGGTGGAGTACACATGGGTGTCTCACCAGTGGTGGAGTACACGTGGATGTGTATCCAGTGGTGGAGTACACGTGAGTGTTGTTCCAGTGGTGGAGTACACGTGAGTGTTGTTCCAGTGGTGGAGTACACGTGAGTGTTGTTCCAGTGGTGGAGTACACGTGGGTGTCTCACCAGTGGTGGAGTACACGTGGGTGTTGTTCCTGTGGTTTAGTACACATGGGTGTCTCGCCAGTGGTGGAGTACACGTGAGTGTTGTTCCAGTGTTGGAGTATACGTGAGTGTTGTTCCAGTGGTGGAGTACACGTGAGTGTAGTTCCAGTGGTGGAGTACACGTGGGTGTTGTTCCATTGGTGGAGTACACGTGGGTGTTGTTCCAGTGGTGGAGTACACGTGGGTGTTGTTCCAGTGGTGGAGTACACGTGGGTGTTGTTCCAGTGGTGGAGTACACGTGGGTGTCCCTCCAGTGGTGGCGTACACGTGGGTGTCTCACCAGTGGTGGAGTAAACGTGAGTGTTGTTCCAGTGGTGGAGCACACGTGAGTGTTGTTCCAGTGGTGGAGTACACGTGAGTGTTGTTCCAGTGGTGGAGTACACGTGGGTGTCCCTCCAGTGGTGGAGTACACGTGGGTGTTGTTCCAGTGGTGGAGTACACGTGAGTGTTGTTCCAGTGGTGGAGTACACATGAGTGTTGTTCCAGGGTTGGAGTACACGTAGGTGTTGTTCCAGTGGTGGAGTACACGTGAGTTTTGTTCCAGTGGTGGAGTACACGTGAGTGTCCCCTCCAGTGGTGGAATACACGTGGGTGTAGTTCCAGTGGTTGAGTACACGTGAGTGTCTCACCAGTGGTGGAGTACACGTGGGTGTTGTTCCAGTTTTGGAGTATACGTGAGTGTTGTTCCAGTGGTGGAGTACACGTGAGTGTAGTTCCAGTGGTGGAGTACACGTGGGTGTTGTTCCATTGGTGGAGTACACGTGGGTGTTGTTCCAGTGGTGGAGTACACGTGGGTGTTGTTCCAGTGGTGGAGTACACGTGGGTGTTGTTCCAGTGGTGGAATACACGTGGGTGTCCCTCCAGTGGTGGCGTACACGTGGGTGTCTCACCAGTGGTGGAGTACACGTGGGTGTTGTTCCTGTGGTGGAGTACACATGGGTGTCTCGCCAGTGGTGGAGTACACGTGAGTGTTGTTCCAGTGTTGGAGTATACGTGAGTGTTGTTCCAGTGGTGGAGTACACGTGAGTGTAGTTCCAGTGGTGGAGTACACGTGGGTGTTGTTCCATTGGTGGAGTACACGTGGGTGTTGTTCCAGTGGTGGAGTACACGTGGGTGTTGTTCCAGTGGTGGAGTACACGTGGGTGTTGTTCCAGTGGTGGAGTACACGTGGGTGTCCCTCCAGTGGTGGCGTACACGTGGGTGTCTCACCAGTGGTGGAGTAAACGTGAGTGTTGTTCCAGTGGTGGAGCACACGTGAGTGTTGTTCCAGTGGTGGAGTACACGTGAGTGTTGTTCCAGTGGTGGAGTACACGTGGGTGTCCCTCCAGTGGTGGAGTACACGTGGGTGTTGTTCCAGTGGTGGAGTACACGTGAGTGTTGTTCCAGTGGTGGAGTACACATGAGTGTTGTTCCAGGGTTGGAGTACACGTAGGTGTTGTTCCAGTGGTGGAGTACACGTGAGTTTTGTTCCAGTGGTGGAGTACACGTGAGTGTCCCCTCCAGTGGTGGAATACACGTGGGTGTAGTTCCAGTGGTTGAGTACACGTGAGTGTCTCTTCAGTGGTGGAGTACACGTGGGTGTTGTTCCAGTTTTGGAGTATACGTGAGTGTTGTTCCAGTGGTGGAGTACACGTGAGTGTAGTTCCAGTGGTGGAGTACACGTGGGTGTTGTTCCATTGGTGGAGTACACGTGGGTGTTGTTCCAGTGGTGGAGTACACGTGGGTGTTGTTCCAGTGGTGGAGTACACGTGGGTGTTGTTCCAGTGGTGGAGTACACGTGGGTGTCCCTCCAGTGGTGGCGTACACGTGGGTGTCTCACCAGTGGTGGAGTAAACGTGAGTGTTGTTCCAGTGGTGGAGCACACGTGAGTGTTGTTCCAGTGGTGGAGTACACGTGAGTGTTGTTCCAGTGGTGGAGTACACGTGGGTGTCCCTCCAGTGTAGGAGTACACGTGGGTGTTGTTCCAGTGGTGGAGTACACTTGAGTGTTGTTCCAGTGGTGGAGTACACATGAGTGTTGTTCCAGGGTTGGAGTACACGTAGGTGTTGTTCCAGTGGTGGAGTACACGTGAGTTTTGTTCCAGTGGTGGAGTACACGTGAGTGTCCCCTCCAGTGGTGGAATACACGTGGGTGTAGTTCCAGTGGTTGAGTACACGTGAGTGTCTCACCAGTGGTGGAGTACACGTGGGTGTTGTTCCAGTTTTGGAGTACACGTGAGTGTCCCTCCAGTGGTAGAGTACACGTGGGTGTCTCACCAGTGGTGGAGTACACGTGGGTGTCCCTCCAGTGGTAGAGTACACGTGGGTGTCTCACCAGTGGTGGAGTACACGTGAGTGTTGTTCCAGTGGTGGAGTACACGTGGGTGTGGTTCCAGTGGTGGAGTACACGTGAGTGTCTCACCAGTGGTGGAGTACACGTTGGTGTTGTTCCAGTGGTGGAGTAAACGTGAGTGTCTCACCAGTGGTGGAGTACACGTGGGTGTTGTTCCAGTGGTGGAGTACACGTGAGTGTTGTTCCAGTGGTGGAGTACACGTGGGTGTTGTTCCAGTGGTGGAGTACACGTGAGTATTGTTCCAGTGGTGGAGTACACGTGGGTGTCTCACCAGTGGCGGAGTATACGTGGGTGTTGTTCCAGTGGTGGAGTACACGTGGGTGTTGTTCCAGTGGTGGAGTACACGTGGGTGTTGTTCCAGTGGTGGAGTACACGTGGGTGTTGTTCCAGTGGAGTACACGTGAGTGTTGTTCCAGTGGTGGAGTACACGTGGGTGTTGTTCCAGTAGTGGAGTACACGTGGGTGTTGTTCCAGTGGTGGAGTACACGTGGGTGTTGTTCCAGTGGTGGAGTACACGTGGGTGTTGTTCCAGTGGTGGAGTACACGTGGGTGTTGTTCCAGTGGTGGAGTACACGTGGGTGGTGTTCCAGTGGTGCAGTACACGTGTGTCTCCAGTGGTGGAGTACACGTGGGTGTTGTTCCAGTGGTGGAGTACACGTGGGTGTTGTTCCAGTGGAGTACACGTGAGTGTTGTTCCAGTGGTGGAGTACACGTGGGTGTCTCACCAGTGGTGGAGTACACGTGTGTGCTGTTCCAGTGGTGGAGTAAACGTGGGTGGTGTTCCAGTGTTGGTGTACACGTGAGTGTTGGTCCAGTGGTGGAGTACACGAGGGTGTTGTTCCAGTGGTGGAGTACACGTGGGTGTTGTTCCAGTGGTGGAGTACACGTGGGTGTTGTTCCAGTGGTGGAGTACACGTGAGTGTTGTTCCAGTGGTGGAGTACACGTGGGTGTCTCACCAGTGGTGGATTACACGTGGGTGTTGTTCCAGTGGTGGAGTACACGTGGGTGTTGTTCCAGTGGTGGAGTACACGTGAGTGTTGTTCCAGTGGTGGAGTACACGTGGGTGTTGTTCCAGTGGAGTACACGTGAGTGTTGTTCCAGTGGTGGAGTACACGTGGGTGTATCACCAGTGGTGAAGTACACGTGGGTGTTGTTCCAGTGGTGAAGTACACGTGGGTGTTGTTCCAATAGTGGAGTACACGTGGGTGTCTCACAAGTGGTAGAGTACACGTGGGTGTTGTTCCAGTTGTGGAGTACACGTGGGTGTTGTTCCAGTGGTGGAGTACACGTGGGTATTGTTCCAGTGGTGGAGTACACGTGAGTGTTGTTCCAGTGGTGGAGTACACGTGGGTGTCTCACCAGTGGTGGATTACACGTGGGTGTTGTTCCAGTGGTGGAGTACACATGGGTCTTGTTCCAGTGGTGGAGTACACGTGGGTGTTGTTCCAGAGGTGGAGTACACGTAGGTGTTGTTCCAGTGGTGGAGTACACGTGGGTGTTATTCCAGTGGTGGAGTACACGTGAGTGTTGTTCCAGTGGTGGAGAACACGGTGGTGTTGTTCCAGTGGTGGAGTACATGTGGGTGTTGTTCCAGTGGTGGAGTACACGTGAGTGTTGTTCCAGTGGTGGAGTACACATGGGTGTCTCACCAGTGGTGGAGTACACGTGAGTGTTGTTCCAGTGGTGGAGTACACGTGGGTGTTGTTCCAGGTGTGGAATACACGTAGGTGTTGTTCCAGTGGTTGAATACACGTGAGTGTTGTTCCAGTGGTGGAGTATACGTGGGTGTCTCACCAGTGGTGGAGTACACGTGAGTGTTGTTCCAGTAGTGGAGTACACGTGGGTGTCCCTCCAGTGGTGGAGTACACGTGGGTGTCTCACCAGTGGTGGAGTACACGTGGATGTTGATCCAGTGGTGGAGTAAACGTGAGTGTTGTTCCAGTGGTGGAGTACACGTGAGTGTTGTTCCAGTGGTGGAGTACACGTGGGTGTCTCATCAGTGGTGGAGTACACGTGGGTGTTGTTCCAGTGGTGGAGTACACGTGGGTGTCTCACCAGTGGTGGAGTACACGTGAGTGTTGTTCCAGTGTTGGAGTACACGTGAGTGTTGTTCCAGTGGTGGAGTACACGTGAGTGTAGTTCCAGTGGTGGACTACACGTGGGTGTTGTTCCAGTGGTGTAGTACACGTGGGTGTTGTTTCAGTGGTGGAGTACACGTGGGTGTCCCTCCAGTGGTGGAGTACACGTGGGTGTCTCACCAGTGGTGGAGTACACGTGGGTGTTGTTCCAGTGGTGGAGTACACGTGGGTGTTGTTCCAGTGGTGGAGTACACGTGAGTGTTGTTCCAGTGGTGGAGTACACGTGAGAGTTGTTCCAGTGGTGGAGTACACGTGAGTGTAGTTCCAGTGGTGGAGTACACGTGGGTGTTGTTCCATTGGTGGAGTACACGTGGGTGTTGTTCCAGTGGTGGAGTACACGTGGGTGTTGTTCCAGTGGTGGAGTACACGTGGGTGTTGTTCCAGTGGTGGAGTACACGTGGGTGTCCCTCCAGTGGTGGCGTACACGTGGGTGTCTCACCAGTGGTGGAGTAAACGTGAGTGTTGTTCCAGTGGTGGAGCACACGTGAGTGTTGTTCCAGTGGTGGAGTACACGTGAGTGTTGTTCCAGTGGTGGAGTACACGTGGGTGTCCCTCCTGTGGTGGAGTACACGTGGGTGTTGTTCCAGTGGTGGAGTACACGTGAGTGTTGTTCCAGTGGTGGAGTACACATGAGTGTTGTTCCAGGGTTGGAGTACACGTAGGTGTTGTTCCAGTGGTGGAGTACACGTGAGTTTTGTTCCAGTGGTGGAGTACACGTGAGTGTCCCCTCCAGTGGTGGAATACACGTGGGTGTAGTTCCAGTGGTTGAGTACACGTGAGTGTCTCACCAGTGGTGGAGTACACGTGGGTGTTGTTCCAGTGGTGGAGTACACGTGAGTGTCCCTCCAGTGGTAGAGTACACGTGGGTGTCTCACCAGTGGTGGAGTACACGTGGGTGTCCCTCCAGTGGTAGAGTACACGTGGGTGTCTCACCAGTGGTGGAGTACACGTGAGTGTTGTTCCAGTGGTGGAGTGCACGTGGGTGTGGTTCCAGTGGTGGAGTACACGTGAGTGTCTCACCAGTGGTGGAGTACACGTGGGTGTTGTTCCAGTGGTGGAGTAAACGTGAGTGTCTCACCAGTGGTGGAGTACACGTGGGTGTTGTTCCAGTGGTGGAGTACACGTGAGTGTTGTTCCAGTGGTGGAGTACACGTGGGTGTTGTTCCAGTGGTGGAGTACACGTGAGTATTGTTCCAGTGGTGGAGTACACTTGTGTGTCTCACCAGTGGTGGAGTATACGTGGGTGTTGTTCCAGTGGTGGAGTACACGTGGGTGTTGTTCCAGTGGTGGAGTACACGTGGGTGTTGTTCCAGTAGTGGAGTACACGTGGGTGTTGTTTCAGTGGAGTACACGTGAGTGTTGTTCCAGTGGTGGAGTACACGTGGGTGTTGTTCCAGTGGTGGAGTACACGTGGGTGTTGTTCCTGTGGTGGAGTACACGTGGGTGTTGTTCCAGTGGTGGAGTACACGTGGGTGTTGTTCCAGTGGTGGAGTACACGTGGGTGTTGTTCCAGTGGTGGAGTACACGTGGGTGGTGTTCCAGTGGTGCAGTACACGTGTGTCTCCAGTGGTGGAGTACACGTGGGTGTTGTTCCAGTGGTGGAGTACTCGTGGGTGTTGTTCCAGTGGAGTACACGTGAGTGTTGTTCCAGTGGTGGAGTACACGTGGGTGTCTCACCAGTGGTGGAGTACACGTGTGTGTTGTTCCAGTGGTGGAGTAAACGTGGGTGGTGTTCCAGTGTTGGTGTACACGTGAGTGTTGGTCCAGTGGTGGAGTACACGAGGGTGTTGTTCCAGTGGTGGAGTACACGTGGGTGCTGTTCCAGTGGTGGAGTACACGTGGGTGTTGTTCCAGTGATGGAGTACACGTGAGTGTTGTTCCAGTGGTGGAGTACACGTGGGTGTCTCACCAGTGGTGGATTACACGTGGGTGTTGTTCCAGTGGTGGAGTACACGTGGGTGTTGTTCCAGTGGTGGAGTACACGTGAGTGTTGTTCCAGTGGTGGAGGACACGTGGGTGTTGTTCCAGTGGAGTACACGTGAGTGTTGTTCCAGTGGTGGAGTACACGTGGGTGTATCACCAGTGGTGAAGTACACGTGGGTGTTGTTCCAGTGGTGGAGTACACGTGGGTGTTGTTCCAGTAGTGGAGTACACGTGGGTGTTATTCCAGTGGTGGAGTACACGTGAGTGTTGTTCCAGTGGTGGAGAACACGGTGGTGTTGTTCCAGTGGTGGAGTACATGTGGGTGTTGTTCCAGTGGTGGAGTACACGTGAGTGTTGTTCCAGTGGTGGAGTACACATGGGTGTCTCACCAGTGGTGGAGTACACGTGAGTGTTGTTCCAGTGGTGGAGTACACGTGGGTGTTGTTCCAGGTGTGGAATACACGTAGGTGTTGTTCCAGTGGTTGAATACACGTGAGTGTTGTTCCAGTGGTGGAGTATACGTGGGTGTCTCACCAGTAGTGGAGTACACGTGAGTGTTGTTCCAGTAGTGGAGTACACGTGGGTGTCCCTCCAGTGGTGGAGTACACGTGGGTGTCTCACCAGTGGTGGAGTACACGTGGATGTTGATCTAGTGGTGGAGTAAACGTGAGTGTTGTTCCAGTGGTGGAGTACACGTGAGTGTTGTTCCAGTGGTGGAGTACACGTGGGTGTCTCACCAGTGGTGGAGTACACGTGGGTGTTGTTCCAGTGGTGGAGTACACGTGGGTGTCTCACCAGTGGTGGAGTACACGTGAGTGTTGTTCCAGTGGTGGAGTACACGTGAGTGTAGTTCCAGTAGTGGACTACACGTGGGTGTTGTTCCAGTGGTGTAGTACACGTGGGTGTTGTTTCAGTGGTGGAGTACACGTGGGTGTCCCTCCAGTGGTGGAGTACACGTGGGTGTCTCACCAGTGGTGGAGTACACGTAGGTGTTGTTCCAGTGGTGGAGTACACGTGGGTGTTGTTCCAGTGGTGGAGTACACGTGAGTGTTGTTCCAGTGGTGGAGTACACGTGAGTGTTGTTCCAGTGGTGGAGTACACGTGAGTGTTGTTCCAGTGGTGGAGTACACGTGAGTGTTGTTCCAGTGTTGGAGTACACGTGGGTGTTGTTCCAGTGGTGGAGTACACGTGAGTGTTGTTCCAGTGGTGGAGTACACGTGGGTGTCTCACTAGTAGTGGAGTACACGTGGGGTGTGGTTCCAGTGGTGGAGTACACGTGAGTGTTGTTCCAGTGGTGGAGTACACGTGAGTGTTGTTCCAGTGGTGGAGTACACGTGAGTGTTGTTCCAGTGGTGGAGTACACGTGAGTGTTGTTCCAGTGTTGGAGTACACGTGGGTGTTGTTCCAGTGGTGGAGTACACGTGAGTGTTGTTCCAGTGGTGGAGTACACGTGGGTGTCTCACTAGTAGTGGAGTACACGTGGGGTGTGGTTCCAGTGGTGGAGTACACGTGAGTGTTGTTCCAGTGGTGGAGTACACGTGGGTGTCTCACCAGTGGTGGATTACACGTGGGTGTTGTTCCATTGGTGGAGTACACGTGGGTGTTGTTCCAGTGGTGGAGTACACGTAGGTGTTATTCCAGTGGTGAAGTACACGTGGGTGTTATTCCAGTGGTGGAGTACACGTGAGTGTTGTTCCAGTGGTGGAGTACACGTGGGTGTTGTTCCAGTGGTGGAGTACACGGTGGTGTTGTTCCAGTGGTGGAGAACACGGTGGTGTTGTTCCAGTGGTGAAGTACACGAGTGTTGTTCCAGTGGTGGAGTACATGTGGGTGTTGTTCCAGTGGTGGAGTACACGTGAGTGTTGTTCCAGTGGTGGAGTACACGTGGGTGTCTCACCAGTAATGGAGTACACGTGAGTGTTGTTCCAGTGGTGGAGTACACGTGGGTGTTGTTCCAGTGGTGGAGTACACGTGGGTGTTGTTCCAGTGGTGGAGTACACGTGGGTGTTGTTCCAGTGGTGGAGTACACGTAGGTGTTATTCCAGTCGTGAAGTACACGTGGGTGTTATTCCAGTGGTGGAGTACACGGTGGTGTTGTTCCAGTGGTGGAGAACACGGTGGTGTTGTTCCAGTGGTGAAGTACACGTGAGTGTTGTTCCAGTGGTGAAGTACACGTGAGTGTTGTTCCAGTGGTGGAGAACACGGTGGTGTTGTTCCAGTGGTGAAGTGCACGAGTGTTGTTCCAGTGGTGGAGTACATGTGGGTGTTGTTCCAGTGGTGGAGTACACGTGAGTGTTGTTCCAGAGGTGGAGGACACGTGGGTGTCTCACCAGTAATGGAGTACACGTGAGTGTTGTTCCAGTGGTGGAGTACACGTGGGTGTTGTTCCAGTGGTGGAGTACACGTAGGTGTTGCTCCAGTGGTGGAATACACGTGAGTGTTGTTCCAGTGGTGGAGTACACGTGGGTGTCTCACCAGTGGTGGAGTACACGTGAGTGTTGTTCCAGTAGTGGAGTACACGTGGGGGTCCCTCCAGTGGTGGAGTACACATGGGTGTTTCACCAGTGGTGGAGTACACGTGGATGTGTATCCAGTGGTGGAGTACACGTGAGTGTTGTTCCAGTGGTGGAGTACACGTGAGTGTTGTTCCAGTGGTGGAGTACACGTGGGTGTCTCACCAGTGGTGGAGTACACGTGAGTGTTGTTCCAGTAGTGGAGTACACGTGGGTGTCCCTCCAGTGGTGGAGTACACGTGGGTGTCTCACCAGTGGTGGAGTACACGTGGATGTTGATCCAGTGGTGGAGTACACGTGAGTGTTGTTCCAGTGGTGGAGTACACGTGAGTGTTGTTCCAGTGGTGGAGTACACGTGGGTGTCTCACCAGTGGTGGAGTACACGTGGGTGTTGTTCCAGTGGTGGAGTACACGTGGGTGTCTCACCAGTGGTGGAGTACACGTGAGTGTTGTTCCAGTGGTGGAGTACACGTGAGTGTAGTTCCAGTAGTGGACTACACGTGGGTGTTGTTCCAGTGGTGTAGTACACGTGGGTGTTGTTTCAGTGGTGGAGTACACGTGGGTGTCCCTCCAGTGGTGGAGTACACGTGGGTGTCTCACCAGTGGTGGAGTACACGTGGGTGTTGTTCCAGTGGTGGAGTACACGTGGGTGTTGTTCCAGTGGTGGAGTACACGTGAGTGTTGTTCCAGTGGTGGAGTACACGTGAGTGTTGTTCCAGTGGTGGAGTACACGTGAGTGTTGTTCCAGTGTTGGAGTACACGTGGGTGTTGTTCCAGTGGTGGAGTACACGTGAGTGTTGTTCCAGTGGTGGAGTACACGTGGGTGTCTCACTAGTAGTGGAGTACACGTGGGGTGTGGTTCCAGTGGTGGAGTACACGTGAGTGTTGTTCCAGTGGTGGAGTACACGTGGGTGTCTCACCAGTGGTGGATTACACGTGGGTGTTGTTCCATTGGTGGAGTACACGTGGGTGTTGTTCAAGTGGTGGAGTACACGTAGGTGTTATTCCAGTGGTGAAGTACACGTGGGTGTTATTCCAGTGGTGGAGTACACGTGAGTGTTGTTCCAGTGGTGGAGTACACGTGGGTGTTGTTCCAGTGGTGGAGTACACGGTGGTGTTGTTCCAGTGGTGGAGAACACGGTGGTGTTGTTCCAGTGGTGAAGTACACGAGTGTTGTTCCAGTGGTGGAGTACATGTGGGTGTTGTTCCAGTGGTGGAGTACACGTGAGTGTTGTTCCAGTGGTGGAGTACACGTGGGTGTCTCACCAGTAATGGAGTACACGTGAGTGTTGTTCCAGTGGTGGAGTACACGTGGGTGTTGTTCCAGTGGTGGAGTACACGTGGGTGTTGTTCCAGTGGTGGAGTACACGTGGGTGTTGTTCCAGTGGTGGAGTACACGTAGGTGTTATTCCAGTCGTGAAGTACACGTGGGTGTTATTCCAGTGGTGGAGTACACGGTGGTGTTGTTCCAGTGGTGGAGTACACGCGAGTGTTGTTCCAGTGGTGGAGTACACGTGGGTGTTGTTCCAGTGGTGGAGTACACGTGAGTATTGTTCCAGTGGTGGAGTACACGTGGGTGTCTCACCAGTGGTGGAGTATACGTGGGTGTTGTTCCAGTGGTGGAGTACACGTGGGTGTTGTTCCAGTGGAGTACAGGTGAGTGTTGTTCCAGTGGTGGAGTACACGTGGGTGTTGTTCCAGTGTTGGAGTACACGTGGGTGTTGTTCCAGTGGTGGAGTACACGTGGGTGTTGTTCCAGTGGTGGAGTACACGTGGGTGTGTTTCCAGTGGTGAAGTACACGTGGGTGTTGTTCCAGTGGTGGAGTACACGTGGGTGGTGTTCCAGTGGTGCAGTACACGTGTGTCTCCAGTGGTGGAGTACACGTGGGTGTTGTTCCAGTGGTGGAGTACACGTGGGTGTTGTTCCAGTGGAGTACACGTGAGTGTTGTTCCAGTGTTGGAGTACACGTGGGTGTCTCACCAGTGGTGGAGTACACGTGTGTGTTGTTCCAGTGGTGGAGTAAACGTGGGTGGTGTTCCAGTGTTGGTGTACACGTGAGTGTTGGTCCAGTGGTGGAGTACACGAGGGTGTTGTTCCAGTGGTGGAGTACACGTGGGTGTTGTTCCAGTGGTGGAGTACACGTGGGTGTTGTTCCAGTGGTGGAGTACACGTGAGTGTTGTTCCAGTGGTGGAGTACACGTGGGTGTCTCACCAGTGGTGGATTACACGTGGGTGTTGTTCCAGTGGTGGAGTACACGTGGGTGTTGTTCCAGTGGTGGAGTACACGTGAGTGTTGTTCCAGTGGTGGAGTACACGTGGGTTTTGTTCCAGTGGTGGAGTACACGTGAGTGTTGTTCCAGTGGTGGAGTACACGTGGGTGTTGTTCCAGTGGAGTACACGTGAGTGTTGTTCCAGCGGTGGAGTACACGTGGGTGTATCACCAGTGGTGAAGTACACGTGGGTGTTGTTCCAGTGGTGGAGTACACGTGGGTGTTGTTCCAGTAGTGGAGTACACGTGGGTGTCTCACAAGTGGTAGAGTACACGTGGGTGTTGTTCCAGTGGTGGAGTACACGTGGGTGTTGTTCCAGTGGTGGAGTACACGTGGGTATTGTTCCAGTGGTGGAGTACACGTGAGTGTTGTTCCAGTGGTGGAGTACACGTGGGTGTCTCACCAGTGGTGGATTACACGTGGGTGTTGTTCCAGTGGTGGAGTACACATGGGTCTTGTTCCAGTGGTGGAGTATACGTGGGTGTTGTTCCAGAGGTGGAGTACACGTAGGTGTTGTTCCAGTGGTGGAGTACACGTGGGTGTTATTCCAGTGGTGGAGTACACGTGAGTGTTGTTCCAGTGGTGGAGAACACGGTGGTGTTGTTCCAGTGGTGGAGTACATGTGGGTGTTGTTCCAGTGGTGGAGTACACGTGAGTGTTGTTCCAGTGGTGGAGTACACATGGGTGTCTCACCAGTGGTGGAGTACACGTGAGTGTTGTTCCAGTGGTGGAGTACACGTGGGTGTTGTTCCAGGTGTGGAATACACGTAGGTGTTGTTCCAGTGGTTGAATACACGTGAGTGTTGTTCCAGTGGTGGAGTATACGTGGGTGTCTCACCAGTGGTGGAGTACACGTGAGTGTTGTTCCAGTAGTGGAGTACACGTGGGTGTCCCTCCAGTGGTGGAGTACACGTGGGTGTCTCACCAGTGGTGGAGTACACGTGGATGTTGATCCAGTGGTGGAGTAAACGTGGGTGTGGTTCCAGTGGTGGAGTACACGTGAGTGTCTCACCAGTGGTGGAGTACACGTGGGTGTTGTTCCAGTGGTGGAGTAAACGTGAGTGTCTCACCAGTGGTGGAGTACACGTGGGTGTTGTTCCAGTGGTGGAGTACACGCGAGTGTTGTTCCAGTGGTGGAGTACACGTGGGTGTTGTTCCAGTGGTGGAGTACACGTGAGTATTGTTCCAGTGGTGGAGTACACGTGGGTGTCTCACCAGTGGTGGAGTATACGTGGGTGTTGTTCCAGTGGTGGAGTACACGTGGGTGTTGTTCCAGTGGAGTACAGGTGAGTGTTGTTCCAGTGGTGGAGTACACGTGGGTGTTGTTCCAGTGTTGGAGTACACGTGGGTGTTGTTCCAGTGGTGGAGTACACGTGGGTGTTGTTCCAGTGGTGGAGTACACGTGGGTGTTGTTCCAGTGGTGAAGTACACGTGGGTGTTGTTCCAGTGGTGGAGTACACGTGGGTGGTGTTCCAGTGGTGCAGTACACGTGTGTCTCCAGTGGTGGAGTACACGTGGGTGTTGTTCCAGTGGTGGAGTACACGTGGGTGTTGTTACAGTGGAGTACACGTGAGTGTTGTTCCAGTGTTGGAGTACACGTGGGTGTCTCACCAGTGGTGGAGTACACGTGTGTGTTGTTCCAGTGGTGGAGTAAACGTGGGTGGTGTTCCAGTGTTGGTGTACACGTGAGTGTTGGTCCAGTGGTGGAGTACACGAGGGTGTTGTTCCAGTGGTGGAGTACACGTGGGTGTTGTTCCAGTGGTGGAGTACACGTGGGTGTTGTTCCAGTGGTGGAGTACACGTGAGTGTTGTTCCAGTGGTGGAGTACACGTGGGTGTCTCACCAGTGGTGGATTACACGTGGGTGTTGTTCCAGTGGTGGAGTACACGTGGGTGTTGTTCCAGTGGTGGAGTACACGTGAGTGTTGTTCCAGTGGTGGAGTACACGTGGGTTTTGTTCCAGTGGTGGAGTACACGTGAGTGTTGTTCCAGTGGTGGAGTACACGTGGGTGTTGTTCCAGTGGAGTACACGTGAGTGTTGTTCCAGTGGTGGAGTACACGTGGGTGTATCACCAGTGGTGAAGTACACGTGGGTGTTGTTCCAGTGGTGGAGTACACGTGGGTGTTGTTCCAGTAGTGGAGTACACGTGGGTGTCTCACAAGTGGTAGAGTACACGTGGGTGTTGTTCCAGTGGTGGAGTACACGTGGGTGTTGTTCCAGTGGTGGAGTACACGTGGGTATTGTTCCAGTGGTGGAGTACACGTGAGTGTTGTTCCAGTGGTGGAGTACACGTGGGTGTCTCACCAGTGGTGGATTACACGTGGGTGTTGTTCCAGTGGTGGAGTACACATGGGTCTTGTTCCAGTGGTGGAGTATACGTGGGTGTTGTTCCAGAGGTGGAGTACACGTAGGTGTTGTTCCAGTGGTGGAGTACACGTGGGTGTTATTCCAGTGGTGGAGTACACGTGAGTGTTGTTCCAGTGGTGGAGAACACGGTGGTGTTGTTCCAGTGGTGGAGTACATGTGGGTGTTGTTCCAGTGGTGGAGTACACGTGAGTGTTGTTCCAGTGGTGGAGTACACATGGGTGTCTCACCAGTGGTGGAGTACACGTGAGTGTTGTTCCAGTGGTGGAGTACACGTGGGTGTTGTTCCAGGTGTGGAATACACGTAGGTGTTGTTCCAGTGGTTGAATACACGTGAGTGTTGTTCCAGTGGTGGAGTATACGTGGGTGTCTCACTAGTGGTGGAGTACACGTGAGTGTTGTTCCAGTAGTGGAGTACACGTGGGTGTCCCTCCAGTGGTGGAGTACACGTGGGTGTCTCACCAGTGGTGGAGTACACGTGGATGTTGATCCAGTGGTGGAGTAAACGTAAGTGTTGTTCCAGTGGTGGAGTACACGTGAGTGTTGTTCCAGTGGTGGAGTACACGTGGGTGTCTCACCAGTGGTGGAGTACACGTGGGTGTTGTTCCAGTGGTGGAGTACACATGGGTGTCTCACCAGTGGTGGAGTACACGTGAGTGTTGTTCCAGTGTTGGAGTACACGTGAGTGTTGTTCCAGTGGTGGAGTACACGTGAGTGTAGTTCCAGTGGTGGAGTACACGTGGGTGTTGTTCCAGTGGTGTAGTACACGTGGGTGTCCCTCCAGTGGTGGAGTACACGTGGGTGTCTCACCAGTGGTGGAGTACACGTGGGTGTTGTTCCAGTGGTGGAGTACACGTGGGTGTTGTTCCAGTGGTGGAGTACACGTGAGTGTTGTTCCAGTGGTGGAGTACACGTGAGTGTTGTTCCAGTGGTGGAGTACACGTGAGTGTTGTTCCAGTGGTGGAGTACACGTGGGTGTTGTTCCAGTGGTGGAGTACACGTGAGTGTTGTTCCAGTGGTGGAGTACACGTGGGTGTCTCACCAGTAGTGGAGTACACGTGGGTGTGGTTCCAGTGGTGGAGTACACGTGAGTGTTGTTCCAGTGGTGGAATACACGTGGGTGTCTCACCAGTGGTGGAGTACACGTGGGTGTGGTTCCAGTGGTGGAGTACACGTGGGTGTTGTTCCAGTGGTGGAGTACATGTGGGTGTTGTTCCAGTGGTGGAGTACACGTGGGTGTCTCACCAGTGGTGGAGTACACGTGGGTGTTATTCCAGTAGTAGAGTACAAGTGAGTGTTATTCCAGTGGTGGAGTACACGTAGGTGTTGTTCCAGTGGTGGAGTACACGTGGGTGTTGTTCCAGTGGTGGAGTACACGTGGGTGTCCCTCCAGTGGTGGCGTACACGTGGGTGTCTCACCAGTGGTGGAGTACACGTGAGTGTTGTTCCAGTGGTGGAGCACACGTGAGTGTTGTTCCAGTGGTGGAGTACACGTGTCTCCAGTGGTGGAGTACACGTGTCTCCAGTGGTGGAGTACACGTGTCTCCAGTGGTGGAGTACACGTGTCTCCAGTGGTGGAGTACACGTGTCTCCAGTGGTGGAGTACACGTGGGTGTTGTTCCAGTGGTGGAGTACACGTGTCTCCAGTGGTAGATTACACGTGGATGTTGTTCCAGTGGTGAAGTACACGTGGGTGTTGTTCCAGTGGTGGAGTACACGTGGGTGTTGTTCCAGTGGTGGAGTACACGTGGGTGTTGTTCCAGTGGTGGAGTACACGTGGGTGTTGTTCCAGTGGTGGAGTACACGTGGGTGTCTCACCAGTGGTGGAGTACACGTAGGTGTTGTTCCAGTGGTGGAGTACACGTGGGTGTCTCACCAGTGGTGGAGTACACGTGGGTATTGTTCCAGTGGTGGAGTACACGTGAGTGTTGTTACAGTTGTGGAGTACACGTGGGTGTTGTTCCAGTTGTGGAGTACACGTGGGTGTTGTTCCAGTGGTGGAGTACACGTGGGTGTCTCACCAGTGGTGGAGTACACGTGGGTGTTGTTCCAGTGGTGGAGTACACGAGGGTGTCCCTCCAGTGGTAGAGTATACGTGGGTGTTGTTCCAGTGGTGGAGTACACGTGGTTGTTGATCCAGTGGTGGAGTACTCGTGGGTTTTGTTCTAGTGGTGGAGTACACGTGGGTGTCCTTCCAGTGGTGGAGTACATGTGGATGTTGTTCCAGTGGTGGAGTACACGTGAGTGTTGTCCCAGTGGTGGAGTACACGTGAGTGTTGTTCCAGTGGTGGAGTACACGTGAGTGTTGTTCCAGTGGTGGAGTACACGTGAGTGTTGTTCCAGTGGTGGAGTACACGTGAGTGTTGTTCCAGTGGTGGAGTACACGTGAGTGTTGTTCCAGTGGTGGAGTACACGTGAGTGTTGTTCCAGTGGTGGAGTACACGTGAGTGTTGTTCCAGTGGTGGAGTACACGTGAGTGTTGTTCCAGTGGTGGAGTACACGTGAGTGTTGTTCCAGTGGTGGAGTACACGTGGGTGTTGTTCCAGTGGTGGAGTACACGTGAGTGTTGTTCCAGTGGTGGAGTACACGTGGGTGTTGTTCCAGTGGTGGAGTACACGTATGTGTTGTTCCAGTGTTGTTCCAGAAGGATTCGAACCCAGACGACAGGTAGGAGCAGTGTGTACCTTGGTGTACCTGGTTCCTTAACTGCTTGTCCACACTAATGCCCACACCCCGTTATTCTGGGGTGTGGAGTTCTCAGTTGCCTATTGGCTTGGGGATCATTCTAGCTTGTTCGCATTTGTGCTGCTCACGTGGCCCCACCAAGTGAGGTTATTCGATGAAATAACTATGCCCAAGCTTACCACCGAGTGCTGTCGGGTGTTGGGCGCACAAGTCTCACGACTTCTAACATTTTTGTACAGTCAGTGTGGTCAAGTGGTTAAGGTACCAGGTACGCAAAGGTACACAGTGTTCCTAGCTGTCTGGGTCCGAATCCCTCTGGGGGTGTGGAATATTTATGTGTATATATATTATATCATATTCTGTATTGAATATTTTTTTGTTTAGGGCTGACGAGGCATTTGACATGTCATCTTCAATTAAATGCCCAAATGCCCCAAAAAGTCACACGAGACAAGCCCATGACATCACCCTAACAAGAGAAATGTTGAATAAAAATACTTGTATAATAGACACAACCCAAGATGTAAGAAGATTGCAAATTCTTGATCACTCTACATAAAAATAGAACAACCCACCATAATTACCCATATTATAGAACTATTCACTCTACCCACCACGAGAGTAAGAACAAGACCGGAACGAGAAGATGTCAACATAGAGGACACTGCCCAACATGCTACGCCCAATACACCTGATTAATCTTTGTGAATCGGACACCATTTTCGCCTCTTTCTCCAAACTTTAACGCCTTACTTTTCTCCCCTTTACGCCTTATTCTTGACCCATTTGTATTGATCTACTTGTCCACACCTGACCCCCTAATGGTATAACTCCAATATGCCCTGTACTTTCCTATCACTTGAGAATGAACCATGTAGGTTCGAAACGTGTATTTTTATAATAAGTGTAATACATTTTACAGTTATTTATCTCTTTTTTCTTCACCTCGAAAGAAGATGACTTTTGGAGAACTCCTCTTAAAATTACACCAAGATGCAAGAGCACTAGTCATATAAGAAAATAATCAATACAGAATAAGCCGCCATATTCGATGTAAATATATATATTTTAAGATTAATAGGAAAACCAGGGATATACTGAACATTTTGTTTCAGATTCTTTACTTTAAAATGCATAACGTTTCGAATACTTCTCGTATTCATCATCAGATCTAAAAGAAAAAAACAGAAATCACAATCAAATACCTGGTAAACAAAGAACTCATACTGAATACAATTGCCTATCAAAGAAAGGAAAATAATTAAAAAACAAAACACTTAGGCGTACTTAAAGTGAACAATACAAATAAAACTTATTAACTGTCACATAGATAAAAGCTAATTCAAAAATCCATTAAATTACAAGAGGAATTTTATAACTACTAAAACAAACCAGTCTATTAAACTTACGCGAAGTGATCAACAGGAGTGAAACTTGATAGCTAACAGATACTAAACACTATTACAAATATTCATATAATGACTACAAATCTACCAAAAATTTATATAAAATGCAAGCAGAATAAACGACAATTATAAAGTACTAACCAAAATATTGTAAAAACTCAAATATTAAACAAATCTAAATACCAAAAAATGTATTATATAACCTAAATAAAAAGATTATAATAATGTACAATGTCAAAACTAAAAATAAGTAAGAAATGGCAAAGACATGGTAAACTAAACAAAATTATAATAAAATTAAACTGCCAGAATGAACTATAAAACAAATTACAGGTCCTACTGTGCACTATACAGTGTACAATTGAACAGCCGAAAGGTTGCTATTTAACAGAGGCCGCAGCTCCTTTTTATATAAGGATTCCATTACTCTCAAATCTGACTGGCCATTCATACAAGTGTCCAGAATTTTAAAATCAGATTCCAGCAGAGAATGATTAAACTCATAACAATGGTTTCTAATCTCCGAAAATCCTGGTTCAATGGTAATCCAGTCCTGAAAGATACTCCCCGGTGCTCAAGTATCCTAATCTTAAAGTTCCGAATGGAACTCCCGATATATCCAGCATTACAGCTGGAACAATTATACATATATTTATTTATTTATTTATGCATATACAAGAAGGTACATTGGGAATGTGAGGATACATAATGTGGTAATTACAATCTTGTAAAGCCACTACTACGCGCAGCGTTTCGGGCAGGTCCTTAATCTAAGAAAATTTTAAGTAGGTAAATACTTGCAAAATTTAAAAAAAAAAATGATAACAGTTACATGGCAAGAAAAAAAAAGATGAGAGAAAATTGTAGGTACAGTATATTAAAGCACATAGGTAGCTCAGATTGATTGCAATGACAGCTTGAATGGTAGTTGACAAAAATTGGTAGGCACAATACAGCATATGGCTAGCACATAAAAGAAGACAGCAATGAACACAATGATAAGGTTGTTTGGGTTAAATACATAAAAATTAGGAGATTGGGTAACACTAGGTACAGAGCAAATTTAAAGCTTAGTGTAGGAAACTAAGAAGATGAAATTAGGTACTTTTTGGCTTTGCTTTTAAATAAATCAAAAGTTTTACAGTTTTTCAACAAGCTTTTTTAGGGAGTGAGTTCCATAGACTAGGTCCCTTAATCTGCATAGAGTGTTTACACAGATTAAGCTTGACCCTGGGGATATCAAAGAGATATTTATTTCTGGTGTGGTGATAATGGGTCCTATTACATCTGTCCGGGGAGAGTTTCAGAGCATGGTTTGCATTTAAGAACAGGGTTTTGTAAATGTAGTTGACACAAAAAATGTGTGGAGGGAGTTAATATTTAGCAAGTTTAGGGATTTAAACAAGGGAACTGAGTGTTGTCTGAAAGCAGAGTTAGTTATTATTCAGCAGATTTTTGCTGTGTGATGATGGGCTTAAGGTGGTTTGCAGTGGTAGACCCCCATGCACAGATACCATAATTAAGATAGGGGTAGATTAGTGCTTAATATAGTGAGAGGAGAGCAGAGTTAGGAACATAATATCTGATTTTGGAGAGTATACCAACTGTCTTAGAGACTTTCTTAGTTATGTGTTGAATGTGGGTGCTGAAGTTGAGTCTCTTGTCTAGGAATAGACCAAGAAACTTGCCATCATTTTTATTACTGATGTTAATGTTGTCTATCTGTAGCTGAATTGCATTTGATGATTTGCTTCCAAATAAGATTTAGTAAGTCTTTTCGATGTTTAATGCTAGTTTGTTCGTTGACATCCATAAGTGGACTTTTTAATTCATTATTCACAACATTATTTAGTGTATGTGGGTTGAGGTTTGAATAGATAAGGGAAGTATCGTCAGCAAACAATATAAGTTTGAGAATATTAGAGACATTAGGCAGATCGTTTATATATATAAGAAATAGAAGAGGTCCTAAGATACTGCCCTGTGGCACTCCAACGGTAATTGGTAGAGTGGAAGAAGTTATATCATTGATGGTTACGTATTGGTGTCTGTCACTAAGATAGGATTGGATGTAGTCAAGTGCAAGGCCTCGGATTCCATAATGCTGGAGTTTAAGTAAGAGGTAGTTGTGATTAACAGTATCAAAGGCTTTTCTTAGGTCAATGAAGAGTCCAATCGGAAACTCATTTTTGTCAAGGGCTGAGTAGATTACGTCAAGGAGACTAATGATTGCATCGTTGGTGCTCTTTTGGGACCGGAAGCCAAACTGACATTAGAGCACAGGGAGGTAGGCACTTTATCTTTAAATTTAAAATAAGAGCCTATGGTATTTGTGTTGACAAAAATAAATTTAAAGTCTATTTGAGGATAACTATGCTGTAACAGTTTTCTCAAATGACTCCTTACAGAAAAACTAATAGTGCCATAAAATGGTAATTTAATATATTTAATATCGCTTTCTACTGTAGTAATCCTACACGATGGGTGAAACTTCTTATTTAAGAAATTCCTTATAAAGGTATAAACCATATGCAAAGGATAACCATTATTTGAAAAAAATTTCACAAGAAAATTAATTTCTTGATCAAAGTTATTCCAATTTGAACATAAAACAAAGGCTCTATTCAGTAGAGTATTAATTGCATTTTTCTTAAAAATGTCAGGAACAAAAGAATTAAAATTTAAACATAAACCAGTAAAAGTTGGTTTCCTAAAAACATTAGTGTTGAACCCATTAAGGTTATTCACTTTGACATCTAGAAATGACAATGAATTATCAACTTCACACTCTGCAGTAAACCGTATATTACTATGTTGTGCATTAAGATTCTCTCTAAATTTCTCAATATGACATTGGTCCCTAAACAACAAAAAAGTGTCATCTACATATCTCCTGTACAAGACTGGTTTAAAGGCCGAAGGACAATTATCAAGCCAATTTATTTCATGAAAACTCAAAAAAGCATTAACAAGTGCAGGACCTAAGGGAGACCCCATTGCTACTCCATCAATTTGTTTACAATATTTATTATTAAACATAAAGACGGAGTCTTTAACCGCTAATTCTAACAACCGTCTGAACATTTTACTACAAAATCCAGACACTAAATTAGTGTCAGAAAATAACTGATTAACACAAATATCAATGGTTTCCAAAAAGGAATATTAGTAAAGAGTGATTCAACATCGAAACTCGCCATTATAGTTGGGAACTCAAAATTTAAAGAGGAAAAGTTCCTTTACAAAATCCTGAGAATTTCTCACAATAAATTCATTATGCGTTAATGGTTCTAATAATGGAAACAAAAACTTTGCCAGTTTGTAATTAAAAGTGCCAATCGCTGATAAAATAGAACGAATCGGTATACCTGTTCTATGAACATTATATGGGTTACCTAAAGTTCATAAAACAGGTATACCGATTCGTCCTATTTTATCAGCAATTGGCACTTTTAATTACAAACTGGCAAAGTTTCTGGTTCCATTATTAGTGACTGTGGTCTGAGGGTTGGTTTCCTGTGACTGTGGTCTGAGGGTTGGTGCCCTGTGACTGTGGTCTGAGGGTTGGTGACTGTGTGTCTGAGGGTTGGTGCCCTGTGACTGTGGTCTGAGGGTTGGTGCCCTGTGACTGTGGTCTGAGGGTTGGTGCCCTGTGACTGTGGTCTGAGGGTTGGTGCCCTGTGACTGTGGTCTGAGGAGATGGTGCCCAGTGACTGTGTGTCTGAGGGTTGGTGACCTGTGACTTTGTGTCTGAGGGTTGGTGCCCTGTGACTGTGGTCTGAGGGTTGGTGCCCTGTGACTGTGGTCTGAGGGTTGGTGCCCTGTGACTGTGGTCTGAGGGTTGGTGCCCTGTGACTGTGGTCTGAGGGTTGGTGTCCTGTGACTGTGGTCTGAGGGCTGGTGACCTGTGACTGTGGTCTGAGGAGTTGGTGCCCAGTGACTGTGTGTCTGAGGGTTGGTGACCTGTGACTTTGTGTCTGAGGGCTGGTGACCTGTGACTTTGTGTCTGAGGGTTGGTGCCCTGTGACTGTGGTCTGAGGGTTGGTGCCCTGTGACTGTGGTCTGAGGGTTGGAACCCTGTGACTGTGTGTCTGAGGGCTGGTGACCTGTGACTTTGTGTCTGAGGGCTGGTACCCTGTGACTGTGGTCTGAGGGTTGGTGCCCTGTGACTGTGGTCTGAGGGTTGGTGCCCTGTGACTGTGGTCTGAGGGTTGGAACCCTGTGACTGTGTGTCTGACGGCTGGTGCCCTGTGACTGTGGTCTGGGGGCTGGTGCCCTGTGACTGGTCTGAGGAGTTGGTTCCCTGTGACTGTGGTCTGAGGGTTGGTGCCCTGTGACTGTGGTCTGAGGGCTGGTGCCCTGTGACTGTGGTCTGAGGGTTGGTGCCCTGTGACTGTGGACTGAGGGTTGGTGCCCTGTGACTGTGGTCTGAGGGCTGGTGCCCTGTGACTGTAGTCTGAGGGCTGGTGCCCTGTGACTGTAGTCTGAGGGTTGGTGCCCTGTGACTGTAGTCTGAGGGCTAGTGCCCTGTGACTGTGTCTGAGGACTGGTGCCCTGTGACTGTGGTCTGAGTGCTGGTGCAGTGTGACTGTGGTCTGAGGGTTGGTGCCCTGTGACTGTGGTCTGAGGGCTGGTGCCCTGTGACTGTGGTCTGAGGGCTGGTGCCCTGTGACTGTGGTCTGAGGGTTGGTGCCCTGTGACTGTAGTCTGAGGGTTGGTGCCCTGTGACTGTAGTATGAGGGCTGGTGCCCTGTGACTGTGTCTGAGGGCTGGTGCCCTGTGACTGTGGTCTGAGGGCTGGTGCCCTGTGACTGTGGTCTGAGGGTTGGTGCCCTGTGACTGTGGTCTGAGGGCTGGTGCCCTGTGACTGTGGTCTGAGGGCTGGTGCCCTGTGACTGTGGTCTGAGGGTTGGTGCCCTGTGACTGTGGTCTGAGGGCTGGTGCCCTGTGACTGTGGTCTGAGGGTTGGTGCCCGGTGACTGTGGTCTGAGGGTTGGTGCCCTGTGAATGTAGTCTGAGGGTTGGTGCCCTGTGACTGTAGTCTGAGGGTTGGTGCCCTGTGACTGTGGTCTGAGGGTTGGTGCCCTGTGACTGTGGTCTGAGGGCTGGTGCCCTGTGACTGTGGTCTGAGGGCTGGTGCCCTGTGACTGTAGTCTGAGGGCTGGTGCCCTGTGACTGTAGTCTGAGGGTTGGTGCCCTGTGACTGTAGTCTGAGGGCTGGTGCCCTGTGACTGTGTCTGAGGGTTGGTGCCCTGTGACTGTGGTCTGAGGGTTGGTGCCCTGTGACTGTGGTCTGAGGGTTGGTGCCCTGTGACTGTGGTCTGAGGGCTGGTGCCCTGTGACTGTGGTCTGAGGGCTGGTGCCCTGTGACTGTGGTCTGAGGGTTGGTGCCCTGTGACTGTGTGTCTGAGGGTTGGTGCCTTGTGACCGTAGTCTGAGGGTTGGTGACCTGTGACTGTGGTCTGAGGGTTGGTGCCCTGTGACTAGTCTGAGGGCTGGTGCCCTGTGACTGTGGTCTGAGGGCTGGTGCCCTGTGACTGTGGTCTGAGGGCTGGTGCCCTGTGACTGTGGTCTGAGGGCTGGTGCCCTGTGACTGTGGTCTGAGGGCTGGTGCCCTGTGACTGTGGTCTGAGGGCTGGTGCCCTGTGACTGTGGTCTGAGGGTTGGTGCCCTGTGACTGTGGTCTGAGGGCTGGTGCCCTGTGACTGTGTGTCTGAGGGTTGGTGCCCTATGACTGTGGTCTGAGGGCTGGTGCCCGGTGACTGTGATCTGAGGGCTGGTGCCCGGTGACTGTGGTCTGAGGGTTGGTGCCCGGTGACTGTGGTCTGAGGGCTGGTGCCCTGTGACTGTGGTCTGAGGGCTGGTGCCCGGTGACTGTGGTCTGAGGGCTGGTGCCCGGTGACTGTGGTCTGAGGGCTGGTGCCCTGTGACTGTGGTCTGAGGGCTGGTGCCCGGTGACTGTGATCTGAGGGCTGGTGCCCGGTGACTGTGGTCTGAGGGTTGGTGCCCGGTGACTGTGGTCTGAGGGCTGGTGCCCTGTGACTGTGGTCTGAGGGCTGGTGCCCGGTGACTGTGGTCTGAGGGCTGGTGCCCTGTGACTGTGGTCTGAGGGCTGGTGCCCGGTGACTGTGATCTGAGGGCTGGTGCCCTGTGACTGTGGTCTGAGGGCTGGTGCCCTGTGACTGTGGTCTGAGGGCTGGTGCCCGGTGACTGTGGTCTGAGGGCTGGTGCCCTGTGACTGTGGTCTGAGGGCTGGTGCCCGGTGACTGTGGTCTGAGGGCTGGTGCCCGGTGACTGTGGTCTGAGGGTTGGTGCCCTGTGACTGTGGTCTGAGGGCTGGTGCCCGGTGAATGTGGTCTGAGGGCTGGTGCCCTGTGACTGTGGTCTGAGGGCTGGTGCCCTGTGACTGTGGTCTGAGGGTTGGTGCCCTGTGACTGTGGTCTGAGGGCTGGTGCCCGGTGACTGTGGTCTGAGGGCTGGTGCCCGGTAACTGTGGTCTGAGGGTTGGTGCCCTGTGACTGTGATCTGAGGGCTGGTGCCCTGTGACTGTGATCTGAGGGTTGGTGCCCTGTGACTGTGATCTGAGGGTTGGTGCCCTGTGACTGTGATCTGAGGGTTGGTGCCCTGTGACTGTGGTCTGAGGGCTGGTGCCCTGTGACTGTGGTCTGAGGGTTGGTGCCCTGTGACTGTGGTCTGAGGGCTGGTGCCCGGTGACTGTGGTCTGAGGGCTGGTGCCCGGTAACTGTGGTCTGAGGGTTGGTGCCCTGTGACTGTGATCTGAGGGTTGGTGCCCTGTGACTGTGATCTGAGGGCTGGTGCCCTGTGACTGTGATCTGAGGGCTGGTGCCCTGTGACTGTGATCTGAGGGCTGGTGCCCTGTGACTGTGGTCTGAGGGCTGGTGCCCTGTGACTGTGATCTGAGGGCTGGTGTTCGGTGTCTGTGTGACCTCTTGTTTCTTTGCCTTATCATTCAAACTGTAAAGTACTTCCTTTTAAATTATTAAATTCACTCTTGCGACATTCAGTTTCTTGTTCTAATTTAAGAATTTTTTTTCATAAATCATTAGCAAATCCTCAGTCATCACTAACCTACCAAGAAAACCTTTCATTATTTCTTCAACAGTGAAACCCTTGAAAAGTTCATCTGTTGTTATGTTGTCCTTCCTTATAGTGGCCATTTTGTTTTATTATAAAATACAGACATACAAATTAAACAAGGCATCAAAGCACCCGATCTTAAAATGAATATACAGAAACAACCCAACCCGGGACATAGTAACAAAGCAGGACACATAAATGACAAACATGAACGAAAAACAGAGGGACACGGAGATGACAACGGAGCATAAAAAAACAAAAAACAAGCAAAAAACAAAACACACATACAAGTTAACACAAACACCAGTGAACTAGGTCAATAATATTTCTCAGAAAACAGATGCTTAGGATATTTCTTACAGTACGCGTGCCACACATCCCAGGCATCCTGTGACGGGGGCACACCCGCATCCGAGCGACGCGGGGGGCCCATATACTCTGGAATCTCAACAACGACACCTCCAATGACGAGCGGCGGTACATCCCGCAGCACAGGTTCATACGGCGCCGAGACTCCCCGGCTGGTGTCCTTTTTCAGCACGATATCTAAATCACGATCCACACCAGGGATAACAGCAGGTGCAACATCCTCCCATTTCGGAGAACCGGCACACGGCGGCTCAGGGGGGCACAGGGCAGCAACACCCGAAACGCAGGCAGGAACAGGCACCACACCATGCCCACCCGTCTCCTTCGCAGGCACGGCCAACATTACCGCATCCTCATGGTCCACACCCACACCAGCCGGAGAACCCACAGAGGCCACGTCACTCACACGGTCCACCACATCCTCGGAAACTGGCCCGGGACACCGGCGCGCCCGCTTCAGCAAAGGGAGTACATCATCAGAACTACAATCGTCCAAACTCACAGGGTCGGCAGGCCCCGGCCCCGGGGATGGCAGGCCCCGGCCCCGGGGATGGCAGGGCCCCGGGGGTGGCAGGCCCCGGAGGTGGCAGGCCCTCCAAGTAAATAAAATAAATACATTTTTATTCAGGTAGGGTATATGCATATATGGATATTCAGCTTGTGGTCAATGAGAACCCCAAGGAATTTGCCATCTAATTTGTTACAAATTTGGGTATTGTTTATTCTGAGATTTATTTGATTAGAGGATTTATTGCCAAACAGAATATAGAAACTTTTGTCAATGTTAAAGGTGAGTTTGTTGGCAGTTAACCAAAGATGAACTTTATTTAGCTCAGTATTTACTGTGGCATTTAGAGCAAGGGGGTCAGGACTGGAGTAAATGAAGGTTGTGTCGTCAGCAAATAGAAGTATTGGGAGGTGTTGGGAGGCATTTGGAGGGTCATTAATGTAGATGAGAAAGAGGAGAGGGCCAAGTATGCTGCCCTGAGGAACACCAATGTCGATGGGTAGGGTGGGAGAAATTGAATTATTCACAGAAACATACTGGAGCCTGTCAGTAAGGTAAGATTTGAGGTATTGCAGGGAGTGGCTTCTGACACCATAATGATGTAATTTAAGAAGAAGGTTTTCGTGGTTGACAGTGTCAAAAGCCTTACGCAGGTCCACAAATAACCCAACAGGGAACTCATTTTTATCAAGAGCTGCATGAATCAAGTTAATCATACTAATAAGTGCATCGTTAGTGCTTTTTTTGGGTCTGAAGCCATATTGACAAGAGCTAAGAATATTGTGTTTGGCTAGATAAGAGTAAAGCTGCATGTAGATTAGTTTTTCAAATATTTTTGACAAGTTAGGCAGGATTGATATGGGTCTGTAGTTGTTACCATCTGTGAGATCACCACATTTGTGGACAGGGGTTACTCTCGCTTTTTTTTAGAATATCTGGAAAGGTTTGGAGTTCAAGTGACTTGTTGAAGAGCAATGCAATAGCAGGGGCTAAAGATCTGGAGGCTTTTTTTGTAAATTAAAGTTGGTATCTCATCAAGGGCATTAGACTTGGTTTTAAGGGATAGGATTATCTCATTAACGTCAGTGGAATTAGTAGGCTTTAGGTACAGAGACTGTGGATAGTTACCTGTAAGATAGTCCTTAACATCAGTACTGGAAATGGAATATCATTTGCAAGGGATGACCCAATGGAAGAGAAGAACCTATTGAACTCATCAGCAGAATCAGAGGCTGAAAGCTGACCATCATTTTTGGACAGGAGTGTTGGTTTGTTATTTAAAATCTTCTTTGATCCCAATATTTGTGAAATTGTGCTCCAAGTTTTTTTAATGTTGCTCGTTATTTGGGTAAATATATCTTCGTAGTATTTAGTTTTGGCTCGTCTAATTATTTTAGATAGCAATAACGAGTAATTCTTTGAGAATTCTTTGGAGACGGTTCCTAACCTATACTTCTTCTCAAGGTCATGTTTTTATTAATGGATTTAAGTATTCCCTTTGTAAGCCAAGGAGCCAAAACAGAAGAACCTGCGTCCCCGGGAGCCGGGACCACATCCGTAGGCGGGGGCGGGACATGGACTTCCACTGGGAAGTCCACCACACACAGTGCAGGAGACGGCCTGACACTCGCACACTCTGGTGCAACAACTACCTCTGGGGCCACAGCAGTTAACAGATTGGACGTACAAGGCGAAGTATCGGCCTAACAGGCGGAGCAGCAGACACGCAATCAGGCGCCTCAGGTACAGCACTCACTCCATCCTCAGAAGCGTCCAAAGTCAACAGGGGTGGAAAGTCCTCCTCACGAAAAATATGCACCCTGCTAGATGCTAGATGCACCCTGCTAGATCCCACGTCGCACGCTGCAGCGAGATGATCCTCATTATCACACTTGTAACAGGTGCGCGGTTGCACCCCGATTCAGGCAGCGGAGCGTGTAACACAACAAGGACACAGAGGACGGAACACTACTCTTCAGTGACATGGTCAGGGTGCGGGAGCCGTCAAGCATCCCAGCACAGTGCCCTGCAAGTACCTTGTTCCAACGAATGCTTAGCACAGTACCAAACCGTCCAAACACAGCAGTTAGGAGATCGTCGTTAAACTCGAAGGGGGCACCACGCACCAACACATACGTCAAGGCGACGCTGAGGTTCACTATCTTAACAGAATCGGCGGCATCAGGGAAAGGGTAAACATGCCCCTCACACCGCCCCAGAAACGCCTGATGGCGAAACTTGACCATGGCGCGGTTCCCCTGCAGCAGCTGGATGCCCACCAATTTCGACCACTTCACATGTAGAACATCCATCAGGGCAACACAACCAACATGTGGTCCACAGGCACCGTAAAAGCCAGACCAGCCGACGAGGTCCTCTTCAATGGAGGCCGGTAAGTCCCCATATCTCTTCAACAGGCGTACCACGCCCACACGGGGGACACAGCTGTCACGGACACCCTCCTCACACAGCCACTAGGGTGGAACTGGCGAGCGCTATGAACGACACGTCTGCATACAACAGCTGCCGACGCAGCCCGTCCTCCAAACAAAGACCCAAAAGTGATTCCATGCACTCGCCAAACCCCTTGTTTATGAATGAAAAGCGGTTTACACACGACTCACAGCTGCTGACGTTCGAACATATCCGGAACAAGTGCTTCACTGACGAATTTTGTTCGAATCACAATGCTATAAATGCTTCACCCACGTACTACAAATACAAATAATCGCCAACAGAACCTAAACACCTAACCTAACCTATCCTATCCCTATATATACACAATATGCTAATATATTATAATATTAATTTATACTTGAGAAAATTCCCGTTTTGAATAAATAGCATGTTAAAATTTATGACTGCGTCTGTGGGGTTGATCGCTGAATGTAATGGACTTGAGTCGAGGACGGGTTGGCCGACGAGCCAATTCTGGCCATCTTTGTTGTTGACTGTGCTTTTGTTTTGAAATAACAACTTTACCTATGCAAATTTTTCACTCACCTTTGCATATTTGTTTTAATTAGTTTTCAAATTCCTATACCTCCAAGTTTCCTGGGACCATTCACAGTCCTCATCCTGTTCTACAATACTTAGGCCATTGTATTTTTATAGGGCTCCTTGATGTAACAGCGAGTTTTCTTACTGTATGTGTAATTACACAAGTGTAGCTACAGGATGAGAGCTACGCTCGCAGTGTCCCGTCTTCCCAGTACTTTTTGTTAAATAATGCTTTGAAAGTATTGACAGTTTTGGCCTTCTCACTTAACTTGTTCCAACGTCTACCACTGTTTGCAAAAAAAAAAAAAAAAAACTTTCTAATATAATTTTGGACACCTTTATTTCCTTAGCTTGACTCTATGTCCTCTCGTTCTTGAAGTTGCTGGTTTCAGGAATTCCTCTGTCAATTTGGCTGATTCCTGTTATTATTTTGCAAGTGGTGATCCTATCACCACTTTTTCTTCTATTATCTTCTTTTCTATTAGCTTCTATCTATTAGCGTCTTTTCATTGGTTGGTGCTAATCTTGCCAATAAAATCCCACAGGCTCAGACACATATTAACACATATCTCTCAGGCAGCTATCCAAATTCTCTTCTCCTTTCACCAATCAACCTGGCAGATGTTGTGTCCATCATACACTCTCTAAAAACCAAGCCAGGGAACATCAGTGAAATTCCGTCCATTGTATACAAGAGCGCCTCCCACCTTCCATGCCCTTGCCCCACCCATAGCTCTACTGTTCAACAAATCTATAGGGTCACACCTTCCCTGATATCCTTAAAAAAGCAAGAGTAACGCCAGTCCATAAAGGAGGCAATCCGGCGGACATAAACATTTATAGACCAATATCAAATCTACCCGTTCTATCAAAAATATTTGAAAAAATTGTCTACAAACAGCTCTATTCCTACCACGCAAAATTCGATATACTCAACCCCTGCCAGTTTGGCTTCCGGTCCCAAAAGAGCACCAATGATGCAATCATTAGTCTCCTTGATGTAATCTACTCAGCCCTTGACAAAAATGAGTTTCTGATTGGACTCCTCATTGACCTAAGAAAAGCCTTTGATACTGTTAATCACAACTACCTCTTACTTAAACTCCAGCATTATGAAATCCGAGGCCTTGCCCTTGACTACATCCGATCCTATCTTAGTGAAAGACACCAATGTGTAACCATCAATAATACAACTTCTTCCACTCTACCAATTACCGTTGGAGTGCCACAGGGCAGCATCTTAGGACCTCTTTTATTTCTTATATATATCAATGATCTGCCTAATGTCTCTAATATTCTTAAACCTATATTGTTTGCTGATGTTACTACCCTTATATTTTCAGACCCGAACCCACATACACTAAATAATGTTGTGAATAATGAATTAAAAAAAAGTCCACTTATGGATGCCAACTAACAAACTAACATTAAACATAGAAAAGACCTGCTACATCTTATTTGGAAGCAAATCATCGAATGCAATTCAGCTACAGATAGAAAACATTAACATCAGTAATAAAAATGGTGGCAACATTCTTGGCCTTTTCCTAGACAAGAGATTCAACTTCAGCACCCACATTCAACACATAACTAAGAAAGTCTCTAAAACTGGTGGAATACTCTAAAATAAAATATTATATTCCTAACTCTGCTCTCCTCTCACTATATCATCCACTAATCTACCCCTATCTTAATTATGGTATCTGTGCATGGGGGTCTACCACTACAAACCACCTTAAGCCCATCATCACCCAGCAAAAATCTGCTATCAGAATAATAACAAACTCTGCTTTCAGACAACACTCAGCTCCCTTGTTTAAATCCCTAAACTTGCTAAATATTAACTCCCTCCACACATTCTCTTGTGTCAACTACATTTACAAAACCCTGTTCTTAAATGCAAACCATGCTCTGAAACTCTCCCTGGAAAGATGTAATAGAACCCATTATCACCACACCAGAAATAAATATCTCTTTGATATCCCCAGGGTCAAACTAAATCTGTGTAAACACTCTATGCAAATTAAGGGACCTAGTCTATGGAACTCAATCCCTAGTGAATTGAAAAGCTGTCAAAGTTTTGCCTCATTTAAAAACAAAAACAAAAAGTACCTAATTTCATCTTCGTAGTTTCCTACACTGAGCTTTAAATTTGCTCTGTATCTAATGTTACCCAATCTCCCAAATCTTTATGTACTTAACCCAAACAACTTTATCATTGTGTTCATTCCTGTCTTCTTTTATGTGCTAGCCATATGCTGTATTGTGCCTACTAATTTTTGTTAAACTACCATTCAAGCTGTCGTTGCTATCAATCTGAGCTACCTATGTGCTTTAATATACCTACAATTTTCTCTCATCTTTTATTTTTTTTTCTTGCTTTGTAACTGTTATCATTTTTTTTTTAATTTTGCAAGTATTTACCTACTTAAAATTTTCTTAGATTAAGGACCTGCCCAAAACGCTGTGCGTACTAGTGGTTTTACAAGATTGTAATTACTATGCTATGTATCCTCAATCCCAATGTGCCTTCTTGTATATATATAAATAAATAAATAAATAAATCTAGCTTTGGCATATTTAAGGCCTCTAGCCTCTCCTCATAACTCTTGTTTTTCAGTTCTGGAAGCCATTTTGTAGCATGCCTTTGCATCTTTTCCAGGTTATTGGTGTGCTTCTTGAGATATGGGCACCATACAACTGCGGCATATTTAAATTTTTGCCTCACAAAAGTTGTGAACAGTTTCCATTCACCTGGGCAACTGGCGCCAGATTCACGAAACCACTTACGAACGTGTACATCTTTCCTCAATCTTTGACGGCGTTGGTTACATTTATTAAACAGTTTACAAGCATGAAAACTTCCCAATCATTTGTTGTTATTGTTATAAACAGCCTCCTGGTGCTTCGGAGCTCATTAACTGTTGAATAATTGGAAACAAAGCCGCCAAAGATTGAGAAAAGATGGACACGTTCGTAAGTGCTTGTGTAAGTGCTTTCGTGAATCTGGTCCCTGGGCTTTTATTGTGAGCAGTTTGTTTGGTATTTCACCATCCATGTATTTAAAATCGATTCTGAAGTTGGAAAGAGTAGCATAGACTTCTCGCACAATGTCCTTCGTATTCCTCTGGCGAGTTTTTTTTTATATGTTCAGCTGACATTCTCCCACCTGTGGGCTGCACAAGGCGTGACAGAGCCACAAAGGCACATTAATCAGGGACATTTTTGTGTGCATTTTAGCATCCTCTACAGCAATACATTTAATTTCTGATGATTTACTGTATTGATCAAAATATTTAGATAACCTCTGACCAACTGTGTCTACTGACTAAATGTTACGGATTAACTGGTTAGCTTTACTACTGATGACTGTCTTGACAAACTACTGATTTGTCTTGACTGACTAGTGATAACTGATTTGATAGACAACTGATGACTGGCTTGATGAGCAACTGAGTCTGGCTTGAGGGGCAACTTATGACTGGCTTAAGGGGCAACTGATGGCTGGCTAGAGAGGCAACTGATGACTGCCTTGAGGGGCAACTGATGACTGGCTTGAGGGGCAACTGATGACTGGCTTGAAAGGCAACTGATGACTGGCTTGAAGGGCAACTGATGACTGGCTTGAGGGGCAACTGATGACTGGCTTGAGAGGCAACTGATGATTGGCTTGAGGGGCAACTGATGACTGGCTTGAAGGGCAACTGATGACTGGCTTGAGGGGCCACTAGTGACTGGCTTGGGGAGCAACTAATGACTGGCTTGAGGGGCAACTGATGACTGGCTTGAGGGGCAACTGATGACCGGCTTGAGGGGTAACTGATGACTGGCTTGAGAGGCAACTGATGACTGTCTTGTGGGGCAACTGATGACTGGCTTGAGGGGCAACTGATGACTGGCTTGAAAGGCCACTAGTGACTGGCTTGAGAGGCAACTGATGACTGGCTTGAGAGGCAACTGATGACTGGCTTGAGAGGCAACTGATGACTGGCTTGAGAGGCAACTGATGACTGGCTTGAGAGGCAACTGATGACTGGCTTGAGGGGCCACTAGTGACTGGCTTGAGAGGCAACTGATGACTGGCTTGAGAGGCAACTGATGACTGGCTTGAGAGGCAACTGATGACTGGCTTGAGAGGCAACTGATGACTGGCTTGAGAGGCAACTGATGACTGGCTTGAGAGGCAACTGATGACTGGCTTGAGAGGCAACTGATGACTGGCTTGAGGGGCAACTGATGACTGGCTTGAGGGGCAACTGATGACTGGCTTGAGAAGCAACTGATGACTGGCTTGAGAGGCAACTGATGACTGGCTTGAGAGGCAACTGATGACTGGATTGTGAGGCAACTGATGACTGGCCTGGGAGGCAACTGATGACTGGCTTGAGAGGCAACTGATGACTGGCTTGAGGGGCAACTGATGACTGGCTTGAGGGGCAACTGATGACTGCCTTGAGGGGCCACTAGTGACTGGTTACCTGGTTGATACCTGGTTGATGGGGTTCTGGGAGTTCTTCTACTCCCCAAGCCCGGCCCGGGGGCCAGACTTGACTTGTGAGAGTTTGGTCCACCAGGCTGTTGCTTGGAGCGGCCCGCAGACCCACATACCCACCACAGCCCGGTTGGTCCGGCACTCCTTGAAGGAAACAATCTAGTTTCCTCTTGAAGATGTCCACGGTTGTTCCTGTAATATTTCTGATGCTCGCTGGTAGGACGTTGAACAACCGTGGACCTCTGATGTTTATACAGTGTTCTCTGATTGTGCCCATAGCACCTCTGCTCTTCAATGGTTCTATTCTCCATTTTCTACCATTTCGTTCACTCCAGTACGTTGTTATTTTACTGTGCAGATTTGGGACCTGTCCCTCCAGTATTTTCCATGTATTTATTATTTGGTATCTCTCTCGACTCCTTTCTAGTGAGTACATTTGGAGAGCTTTGAGACGATCCCAATAATTTAGGTGCTTTATCTCGTCTATGCGTGCCGTATATGTTCTCTGTATTCCCTCAATTTCAGCAATCTCTCCTGCTCTGAAGGGGGAAGTGAGTACTGAGCATTACTCAAGACAGAACAACACAAGTGATTTGAAGAGTTCAACCATTGTGATGGGATCTCTGGACTTCAAAGTTCACGTAATCCATCCTATCAGTAGGATGGATTACGACCGTTGAGGACTACGACCGTCCCAAACCTGAGGAGAACCTCAGGGATCGAACTCGGTCATAGTCAAAAGTGGTGTGGGAGTCCGTAGAATGGGACGGGTTGCGTCCAGGGGGACGTTTTGGGTCACAGGGGCAAAATGTAAGGGATGTTGTGGGTCATGTAGGTAAGAGGGGAGGATAAGTATGTAGGCATGTGTACATCATCTCAAAGGTTTCCCCGGATGTAATGACGCTTGGCATCCGGCCAGGCGTCACTTGAGAGAGTGTCATGTTGGGTAGGGGCTGGAAGTTAAGTGGTTGGTATGCAGTCATAGACTGAGGGGAAAACGGACGGGCTGCAGAATGGGCGGACGTGATCCCAAAATGGGCGGACGTGATCCCAAAATGGGCGGACGTGATCCCAAAACGCGCGGACGTGATCCCAAAACGCGCGGACGTGATCCCAAAATGCGCGGACGGGATCCCAAAACGTGCGGACGTGATCCCAAAATGCGCGGACGGGATGCAAAAGGGGCGGACGTGATCCCAAAATGCGCGGACGGGATGCAAAATTCGCGGGCGGGATACAAAACACCGGATAGCTTCCAGAGCTCTACATACTCAGCAGCATAACACGTCCACATAGAAATGAGGTTCTCACCACATACCGCCACATAGACTTGAGAATGTCATGTAGGGAGGAGGAGGAGTATGTAGGTTATGTTGTGAAGGGAGGGGAGGAGCCCCCATACCTGAGAGGATATCAATGACGTCCATTAGTTCTCCCCCTACATGGGCAGGAAGTGTTGAGGGGAGCGTGAGAGTCCAGGGTCTTAAGATTGGAGGGGAGAAGGAGAGGAAAGGGAGGTAGCAGCTGGCAGTGGGTTTGTGTGTGAAAGTAGTCATTTTTTTTCTTAAAGAATGACAGTTTTATGTACCCTCCCTGCTTCCAGAGCGCTAAGGATATGTGGGCCATACCTACCACATAGCTATCAGGAGTGACACCACATGACCACATGGGTTACCTCTTCAAAGGCTGAGGCCTAACTGTTGCGAATGTCATCATCAACCTCTAACATAGTCAGTCATGCCCCCCCTCCCCCGCTCCATCCACATAGCAGGACATACCACATACCAACACCACCATCACACCGCTGGGAGTGACAGCAATATGGCATACCATACTCTCTCCTGACACAGCTCACACCGGCACATAGCATTGAGTGTGACAATGTTCTTTCTCAAAGGTGAGCCATGAGCGCAACATACAAATTCCAAAATGCAGTCCTGGGAGTTTGACACACATTGATTAACAAGCTATCTGATTATTTATACAGCTTCTCTCTCTCTCTCTACATTATATGCGGGGTTACATAGTGTGTCAAGAACTACCTACGTGATGCTAAACAGTCCAATCTCACACAAGGCAGTCATATGGGCAGTAAAGGCTTGCAGAGACGCATAAAGGAGTCCAGGACTGAACCCCAACAATTCATTTTTAGATAAGCAAGTTACAATCATGACGAGCTAGTTACAAAAATTAAATATAAGTCAACACATCGTCACAGAGACGCGATCTCTACCTACAAATTGTTCTTGTTAACTAAGATCACAACATCTGCTGGCCCAAATAAATATTATTGAAATGTATGTGTGTCTCCATCACCTCTTCTTCCTACACCCATTAATGCTGTGCAGACCTTGTAATACACAACGGTGTTATCATAGCAAGACAATGTCACAGAATGTTCAAGACTCCTGAATGAATGAAACAGCAATCCGTCTCGTTAAGGTCTAACCTTCGAGGCGGTTTGAGGCGTTGTGAGATGGACGAGGTAGTGGGATGGCCTTACCCTCTCCCCATCCACCCCCACCAAACCCCTACCCCCCTCCCACCCCCCTTCCAAGCCCAAACCATCAAGCATCACTACACCCTTCCCAGACCAGATGTTCTGTGCAAAGCCTTTAGTATTATTTCTGATCATATGTGTAACCTTGTATCGCAATGTGACCAACATGGTATCATCATTCTGTGCTCAAATAGCATTTTTTAAGAATATCCAGTCATAAGCTGGTCTTCAATCTTATTATTATAACAAATCATAATTTGTTGTAAACACAACTGCATGGGATATACATAGCAGTCAGTGGTTTCTCTCTCTCTCTCCAGATCATTTAATAGTTGGGGGAAAGTAACATCAATTCCTTTCTCCTGCCGCCGCTGTTCACATATCTTTTTTTCATTTCACTTAGATTGACAGCGCACCAGAGGATGGACGACTAATGTCAATTTTCGAGCCCCCATCACTCTCACCCTTATAACCTCGTAACGTAACACGATCAACATGATGACATCGTTCTTGCCCAAATATCATTAATGTAACGTGACCAATATGTTATCTTCGTTCTTTGCCCAAATATCATTTTAAGAGTAACGAGCAACTTTCTGACCGATGTCTGAATATTGAAATGTGAACCCCATTTAGCCAAACACAATATCTCCATTACAACTCATACCATATAAATATTACTGTCTACCAGTTTTAGCCCTCTGTAACACAATGTAACGTAAGGTAACTCAGAAATCATCAACTTTCTACAGACCAAAATAACATTTTTAAATCTAAGTATGACTTAGTCCATCTCCATTACATCTCCTACCATATAAATATTACTGTGTGACAGTTTTAGCCCTCTGTAACATATTGTAACGTAACGCATATCAACTTTCTGCAGTCTAAAATGTCATTTTGAAACGAAAAGTGAGGCTTAGTCCATCTCCATTACATCTCTTACCATATAAATATTGGTGTCTACCAGTTTTAGACCCTGTAACACATTGTAACGTAACGTGGAAATCATCAAATTTCTACAGACCAAATAACATTTTTAGATGAATGACTTAGTCCATCTCCATTACATCTCATACCATATAAATATTGGTGTCTACCAGTTTTAGACCCTGTAACACATTGTAACGTAACGTGGAAAATCGACTTTGTCTGATGACCAAATAACATTTTTAAATGAAAGTATGACTTAGCCCATCTCCTTTACATCTCATACCATATAAATATTACGGTCTGCAAGTTTTAGCTCTCTGTAACACAATGTAACGTAACGTAACGTAACGCAAATCAACTTTTTGCAGTCCAAAATATCATTTTGAAATTAAAAGTGAGGCTTAGTCCATCTCCATTACATCTCTTACCATATAAATATTGGTGTCTGCCAGTTTTAGCCCCTGTAACACATTGTAACATAACGCATATCAACTTTCTACAGTCCAAATAACATTATGAAAGTATGACTTAGTCCATCTCCATTACATCTCTTACCATATAAATATTAGTGTCTACCAGTTTTAGCCTCTGTAACACATTGTAACGTAACGTGGAAAATCAACTTTGTCTGATGACCAAATAGCATTATTGAAAATGTCAACCATGTTTAGCCATTACATCCAAACACAAAGAAAAATATTACCGCTTTTCTTTGAGAAACTTATATGGGGTGATCATATCTCCAGAGTCCACACAATAAGCCACACATCACCCATCTTCTGTTTTCAAATCACAGCTCGCATCTAATTTAATGTTATTTTTTTTTTTTGCAGAAACTATGTTTTGAGAATATGCTCAATGTCAGCAATTAGTATTCGTATCATCAAACTCCTTTCAGTCATCAAAACAAGCAGAGGTGCCGCATAAACCACTAAAGATTTGATGTCTGCAAGGTACATCATTTTGACAATTCTGTCACCGACCCGCCTTAGTAATATTTTATAGTAATAGTAATATTTTATTTTTTATTTATGATGGAGAAACTTTAAACTAAAAAATAAGGTCACATGGAGGGATATCTATGTTCAGTAAACAGTTACTGAGTTGTAAACTGAATGGTAGAGCCACCCAATACCTGGTTAATGATAATAGTATTTCACGATGGAAAAACCTTATCCTAAACTAAAAATGAGCTCACATGAAGTGATTTTCACTTACTGAGTTGTTAACTGAATGCCTGAGCTATCCAATACATAGTTGGTGATAGTAGTATTAATTCGAATTGGAAAACTTTAAACTAAACTAAAATGAGCGCACATGAAGTGATTCTCACGTTCATTAAACACTTACTAAGTTGTTAACTGAATGTCTGAGACATCCAATACATGGTTGATGATAGCAGTATTAATGACATTGATAATAAGAGGTCTTGAACTAGATACTGGCAGGGGGACAACAAAGTTGTGATATTGAAAAGAAACTGAACTGAATTTGAAAATTGAATAATATATGTAATGTGAAGCCAATCTACTGGAAAACAGTAAGCAAACTTTATTTGAAAAGAATATGAGAATACTGAAAGCTGGGGGCAAGAAAAATGTTAAAAATAAGAAGTAATGATCTTCATAAACATAACATAACATATCCATGACCGTAATTAATACAGCGTGAACTCTCTTAAACTATGCTCACCGTGAAATCTCGTCACTAGGCATAACTTGTCACTCTGCGAAACAAATTATTGACTATAGTACGTCAGTGGGAATAAAAATGACCACTTATGTTTTGGAGTGCTATTTTAGTCAAGAAATACTGTAAAGGATGATTATTGACTAAAGGGAATTTCACGGACTGCTGGTGTTTGATGTGAGGAACTGCTTAAAGGAAGCATATTTGCTAGAAAAAATTCCTGTGAAATAATGCTTGTTATATGTTTTGACTATCTAGCTAATAGCGTATTGCCTGGCTAATAATGAAATGTCACATTTTGTCTGGTAAACGAAAATCCGATGAAAAATGGAATATTTACGAAAAATTACGAAAAATACTACAACGTTCTGGCAACACTGTGGTCCAAACTGTTTAATGATATCTTGAAAAATAACGTAATTAGAGTCAAATTTCCCGGTGCAACTTTCGTGAATCTGGTCCTCGCGCCGTGAGTACGCCGCGGGGTATTGTATCTTACGTTGTAGATGTCTTATTTTTCGTAATAGCGTTGAAAATAACATGTTATGCATAAAATTAATATAAACTCACACAAATGGCAACACTCTATTGTCTGACACGAGGGTGGTGCAGTCAGTGACTGCGTGTCTCTCATGGAGAGAGGATGTATGCTGACGCGCTCACACAATATCTCCCAGAACATGCTATTTTTGCTATTTTTAGCTATTTGTACTGCAATATGACTTACCAAACGAACAAGAGAAAAGCATTGACAGCTAGATGCATGCGAGCTCTCCATACGAGCTGGCCGCAATGCGTAAATCACCAGTCAGGAGTGACCGCAGGTTGAGTAAACTTTGTCGAGCGCGCTACTCAACTCCAACTTTTACAACTAGATCTCGTTTCACAGCCTTTATTTATTATTCAATTTACATGAAACTTGCACATTATATGTAGAGTTTACGCCTCTATAAACGCATGTCATTATTCTTATCTACGTAGATTTATTGATTTTATAAATAATGATACACTTCATTTTGTTGCATACGTTTTTGGGAAACTTTTATAAAATCTGTATTATTGCACTAAATACATCTGGGATAAAGATGTTACATGCAAATCTTTATTATATAGTAAGGTCATAGCTGAGTGTCGTATAAATGATTTTGGTTCACAATTGTGGGCTGTGAAATCAATTGAACATGGTTGAAAAATTCGTCTTTTTTTTTGTTTTTTTGTTTTTCTCCGTCTCTATTTAGGCTGAGATGCTGAAACTTGGCCTAGGTGCAGCACCTTTCACATGTATCAGGATAATAAATTATGAATACCCTACAACAATTTTTTAAATCCTGGTACCATGGCCCCTTAGCACAAGTGAAGAGAAAACATTGAAAAACTGGCAAAGGTTAAAAACTTTGTGAAATCATATCTGTTGTGTTAAGTTTTGACTAGCTGCAAGCTATGTTTGCCTTCTCTCTCTTTCTCAAAATGGAAGTGGGTTGGTGTGGGTTATTTGTGTGGACTCGGGAGATATGATCACTACTTATAAGTTTCTCAAAGAAAATGATAAGCTATGTAAGGACCTTTTATTTAACACACACACACACACACACACGACATCCGTGCAGTAGTGAGATTCCCCTTTGATGGCTGTGCACGTGACAATGTAAAATTAAAATGTGCAAAGATGATTCGGAGTGCTATTTAGTAGAGAAATGATACAAAATTGTGTTTATTGACTAGTGAGAGCCCGTAGCATGTATGGTGAGGGATATTGTGGTCCTTAACCTAGTCAAGCAATAGACAGACAGACAGACAGACAACAACAATTGGTAGTGGCCCTCGTGTCTATTTGATTTGATAGAAGAAAAAAAATGAAGACTAGTAGTCCCTGTTTTTTAAGATGAAAAACTTTTAACTATAAAAATGTTTGACTGAGTGACTGACTGCTTTTCTGGACAGGTCTGCAGGTCTGCAAGAAATAATAGTAATGTAGGTAGTGAACATATCTCCTCGGCTCTTTTATCTTCCACAAAGCCTTTCCTCCTATCTCAACCCAATTAGTTCATGCTCAAGTGTTTCACTTTTGTTAAAACTAAATCTACACACGCAATATGAAATGTGAAAAAAATCTTACATTATGCTATGTTAACAGTGCTTGAATAAAATTATTAAGAGTGGTAGGGTACTGTTGCGCACAGTCATCTCGCTAAGGCGGGTCGGTGACAGAATTGTCAAAATGATGTACCTTGCAGACATCAAATCTTTAGTGGTTTATGCGGCACCTCTGCTTGTTTTGATGACTGAAAGGAGTTTGATGATACGAATACTAATTGCTGACATTGAGCATATTCTCAAAACATAGTTTCTGCAAAAAAAAAAAAAAAAAACATTAAATTAGATGCGAGCTGTGATTTGAAAACAGAAGATGGGTGATGTGTGGCTTATTGTGTGGACTCTGGAGATATGATCACCATATATAAGTTTCTCAAAGAAAAGCGGTAATATTTTTCTTTGTGTTTGGATGTAATGGCTAAACATGGTTGACATTTTCAATTATGTTATTTGGTCATCAGACAAAGTTGATTTTCCACGTTACGTTACAATGTGTTACAGAGGCTAAAACTGGTAGACACTAATATTTATATGGTAAGAGATGTAATGGAGATAGACTAAGTCATACTTTCATAATGTTATTTGGACTGTAGAAAGTTGATATGCTTTACGTTACAATGTGTTACAAGGGCAAAAACTGGTAGACACCAATATTTATATGGTAAGAGATGTAATGGAGATGGACTAAGCCTCACTTTTCATTTCAAAATGATATTTTGGACTGCAAAAAGTTGATTTGCGTTACGTTACGTTACATTGTGTTACAGAGAGCTAAAACTTGCAGACCGTAATATTTATATGGTATGAGATGTAAAGGAGATGGGCTAAGTCATACTTTCATTTAAAAATGTTATTTGGTCATCAGACAAAGTTGATTTTAGACGTTACGTTACAATGTGTTACAGGTTCTAAAACTGGTAGACACCAATATTTATATGGAAAGAGATGTAATGGAGATGGACTAATTCATTCATTTAAAAATGTTATTTGGTCTGTAGAAATTTGATGATTTCCACGTTATGTTACAATGTGTTACAGGGTCTAAAACTGGTAGACACCAATATTTATATGGTAAGAGATGTAATGGAGATGGACTAAGCCTCACTTTTGGTTTCAAAATTACATTTTAGACTGCAGAAAGTTGATATGCGTTACGTTACAATATGTTACAGAGGGCTAAAACTGTCACACAGTAATATTTATATGGTAGGAGATGTAATGGAGATAGACTAAGTCATACTTAGATTTAAAAATGTTATTTTGGTCTGTAGAAAGTTGATGATTTCTGAGTTACCTTACGTTACATTGTGTTACAGAGGGCTAAAACTGGTAGACAGTAATATTTATATGGTATGAGATGTAATGGAGATATTGTGTTTGGCTAAATGGGGTTCACATTTCAATATTCAGACATTGGACAGAAAGTTGCTCGTTACTCTTAAAATGATTTATTTATTTATTTATTTATGCATATACAAGAATGTACATAAGGAATGTGAGGATACAATTATGGTAATTACAGTCTTGTAAAGCCACTAGCACGCGCAGCGTTTCGGGCAGGTCCTTAATCTAAGAAAATTTTAAGGAGGTAAATACTTGCAAAATTTATAGACAAAAAAATGATAACAGATTACATGGAATGAAAAAAAAAAAAAAAGATGAGAGAAAATTATAGGTACAGTATATTAAAGCACATAGGTAGCTATGATTGATTGCAATGACAGCTTAAAATGGTAGTTGACAACAAATTGGTAGGCACAATACAGCAGAAACAATATAAGATTGATTGCAATGACAGCTTGAATGGTAGTTGACAAAAATTGGTAGTCACAATACAGCATATGGCTAGCACATAAAAGAAGACAGCAATGAACACAATGATAAGGTTGTTTGATATTACATAAAAATTAGGAGATTGGGTACCACTAGGTACAGAGCAAATTTAAAGCTCAGTGTAGGAAACTAAATAGATGAAGTTAGGTACTTTTTGGTTTTGCTTTTAAATAAGGCAAAAGTTTATGATATTTGGGCAAAGAATGTAGTTACCATATTGGTCACGTTACATTAATGATATTTGGGCAAGAACGATGTCATCATGTTGGTCGTGTTACGTTACGAGGTTATAAGGGTGAGAGTGATGGGGGCTCGAAAATTGACATTAGTCGTCCATCCTCTGGTGCGCTGTCAGTCTAAGTGAAATGAAAAAAGATACGTGAACAACGGCGGCAGGAGAAAGGAATTGATGTTACTTTCCCCCAACTATTAAATGATCTGGAGAGAGAGAGAGAAACCACTGACTGCTATGTATATCCCATGCAGTTGTGTTTACAACAAATTATGATCTGTTATAATAATAAGATTGAAGACCAGCTTATGACTGGATATTCTTAAAAAATGCTATTTGAGCACAGAATGATGATACCATGTTGGTCACATTGCGATACAAGGTTACACATATGATCAGAAATAATACTAAAGGCTTTGCACAGAATATCCGGTCTGGGAAGGGTGTAGTGATGCTTGATGGTTTGGGCTTGGAAGGGGGGTGGGAAGGGGGTAGGGGTTTGGTGGGGGTGGATGGGGAGAGGGTAAGGCCATCCCACTACCTCGTCCATCTCACAACGCCTCAAACCGCCTCGAAGGTTAGACCTTAACGAGACGGATTGCTGTTTCATTCATTCAGGAGTCTTGAACATTCTGTGACATTGTCTTGCTATGATAACGTCGTTGTGTATTACAAGGTCTGCACAGCAGTAATGGGTGTAGGAAGAAGAGGTGATGGAGACACGCATACATTTCAATGATATTTATTTGGGAAAGCAGATGTTGTGATCACAGTTAACAAGAACAATTTGTAGGTAGAGATCGCGTCTCTGTGACGATGTTGTGGGATATTTGGGTTTGATTCTGATTAATTAATAATTAAAGTAGTAAATTAAATTACGAAGGACCACCCGCTTTTAAAGTAAAGAGGGAAACTGAGAATTTCAGATCATTAGATAAATTTCTAGAAGAAACCAGTGACTATGGATATGACTAGAAAGTATGATCATGAGAATAATTAATGGGCTGTATTATTAAAACCAAACCTCAAACACCTACATTGGGGGGTTATTACTGGAGGTCAGTACGTCCAGGAATCAGTGTGGTTCGTTCACTAATTCTATTAATAATAATCTAATCCTATAATTAATGTAGAATATAATATTATTCATACAAAGAAGAACATGAATATGAGCATAATAATGAATTACAGTAAATCACACATTATGTTGAAAACATTCTGAATGTATCAAATTGCAATGTTATGAGTAAAAGAAATAAGCCTTAGCTGGTAATAGATTCCTTTAGATAACCCTGGCAGTCTTCTTAATCTCCAAGTCTGGTACACCGACGTCAGACACGGTTAACATGGAGAAGACAGCATGAGGAATTCGTCTCTCGAGCTGCAAAATAAATAACTACCAGTAGCAATTGATTTAACTACTCAATTCATATTCAAGATTATTAATGTCTACAGATAGAATTCTAATCACCTGTTATTAGGTGTTGTCGTGCCGCGTAACGCGCAATCACCCCGCTATTGTTAAACCTGTAAATGATGCATCAAATAAAAGGTACTTAGCTGTGGGCACTGTGTAAGTATTAAGATTGCCGTAATTTCGCATCCCAGGCTCCGGTGAACCTATCCTGGATTGATGCGTTTCAAGTTGGCTGATCACGTGTCGTCAGGAACCAAGTCTAGGGGTTCCTTATTTAACACCAGCACTAGTTGAAGATATTATCTGCAAGGTCGTTCACGCCTCACAGTGGCGGCTTTCATCTGTAGATAGACACACGTGTCCTATTTGCTGGACAATGGTGTCTTTTGTGAGTACGGTAAGCGTGGTTTTGCCTCCTTCTGGCTTTGCACGTGTCCGCTTCCCGACACCCTCACCGACAGTGGCGTTGCGTCCCTCCCCCCACGCCGAGTCGACGTTCATTACACAAATTATTGGCATGAACATTAATATTTCTCGCATTCGCGCATGAAACTCTAAAGACTGGACGGGTTTATTATTTAGAGGAACGAAATATTATTATTTAACTATTTAAGAATAGTAAAGATACAAGGGAGAAGAATTAATGTCTCCCCATAGCATTCATTGATGACGTTAACACTATCGCGAGGTAGACGGTATAATTCTAACGCTCTATTCGGCTTTTAGTTAGAGAACAATTCGTCTGCAATCAGTTGTCATACAGAATGCCTTAATTATGGAGAATCGTATTTAATTCTCACACAAATTGAATATAATGTGTTTTACTGTAAAGAAATCTGACGCAATACTAGCGTCAGATGACGTGAGAATTCTAGCCTAATGCACAGATGAATTATTAGTACAGGAGAATTCTACGAGTTGTTAATTTTACTTACTACAATATTAATATGATTAGTAATAAGTAATGAGAATACAACAATGCTGTATTCGATGTTGGAAATATCCAACATAACTCCGGGGGGGGGGATTCCCAGGGTCGCAGTGTACTGTGTTGTACTGACTTATCCCGAAGTGATATTAAGATTAACACATTAGTATGTTAATAGGTTAGTACACACATAACGAACGTCCCGAATTTATCAAGGACTTACAAGAATTTGAGTCTTGCTATTTACATGTCAACTGAAACATGTTGTTTGTAGCCTACACAATATTTATAAAATTTAACTCTCCCAATTTAAACTAACAGAATCTACAGTGATGCGATATCCTGGGTCATAGTGACGTGTAATGTTTCGTTACGTGATATCACATCGTAGTTTCATCACGGTTGTCTCAGTGGGAAGTGAAAGAAATTACTCTTGTTCAGAGTTGTAATAGGCTTGCAGTTTCCCTTAGTGGAAACATGCATGAAATATTGAAACATTAAATGATTAAGTTATCGGTAATCAGGAACGCTCTAAAGCTCACAATAAACTCAACAACTAGGGTCGCAGTGACATGTAATGGTGTATTACGTAGCTGCTGAATCGTAGGTAAACTCAGAATAAGTTCCTAAGAACTGATAACACTATTGTATGATTATACAGTAAAGTGTTATTAGTCATTTGAGATCAAGGAGACTATGACACTACAGTAAGGTCACTGTCTAGGGTCGCTGTGACTTGTAACTATTGAGTTACTAGACAATAACATCACGCAGCATCACAATCACCTCAAATTCAAATGAGGAAGTTGAATTTAATGTGCACTGCCGTGCAGTAGTCATGCTGACTGATGGTACAACTAATTTGCTAACTAGCTAAATAATAGAAAAGTAGAGAACTGAAAAGTTTATTCATTAAAATCAAGGAAAATTCTGAGTCGACAGTGAGATTAGTAGCCTAGTCATTCTGACTTATGAGCTAATTAAATGGCAACTCATAGGCTTGACACTGTAAACTTGTTAATGCGAAATCACCTTTACATGAAATTGAGTTTATTAAATCAGTCTCTATAAGTATAGTCAACTGTAATTAATGGTGAGTACAGATTAGGCTAGTACTCAGTTGACACTAACTAAAGTCCCTAAGCCTACCTAAATAAATGGTTTGAATTTCTAACCTACCTAAGTAAGGGACTAAGCTAAACGTGAGCAAAAATGTACACAAATTAACATGGTGAGCAGTATTGAGCTCATTAACAGGTCGAGTTATATTAAACTCTTGAACATGGTGAGCTACAGTGAACTCGTCAGCAGTGCTGACAGGGTGAGTTACAGGGAACTCGTCAACAGTGTTGACAGGGTGAGCTGCAGTGAGCTCGTCAGCAGTGCTGACAGGGTGAGCTACAGTGAGCTCGTTAGCAGTGCTAACAGAGTGAGTTACATGGAACTCGTCAACAGTGTTGACAGGGTGAGCTGCAGTGAGCTCGTCAGCAGTGCTGACAGGGTGAGCTACAGTGAGCTCGTTAGCAGTGCTAACAGGGTGAGTTACATGGAACTCGTCAACAGTGTTGACAGGGTGAGCTGCAGTGAGCTCGTTAGCTAGTGCTAACAGGGTGAGTTGCATTGAACTCGTCAACAGTGTTGACAGGGTGAACTACATTGAGCTCGTTAGCAGTGCTAACAGGGTGAGTTGCATTGAACTCGTCAACAGTGTTGACAGGGTGAGCTACATTGAGCTCGTCAGCAGTGCTGACAGGTTGAGCTACAGTGAGCTCGTTAGCTAGTGCTAACAGGGTGAGTTGCAGTGAACTCGTCAACAGTGTTGACAGGGTGAGCTGCAGTGAGCTCGTCAGCAGTGCTGACAGGGTGAGCTACAGTGAGCTCGTTAGCAGTGCTAACAGGGTGAGTTGCAGTGAACTCGTCAGCAGTGCTGACAGGGTGAGCTACAGTGAGCTCGTTAGCAGTGCTAACAGGGTGAGTTGCAGTGAACTCGTCAACAGTGTTGACAGGGTGAGCTGCAGTGAGCTCGTCAGCAGTGCTGACAGGTTGAGCTGCATTGAGCTCGTTAACAGTTAACAGGGTGAGTTCAGTGAACTCGTCAACAGTGTTGACAGGGTGAGATACAGTGATCTCGTCAGCAGTGCTGACAGGGTGAGCTACATGGAGCTCGTTAACAGTTAACAGGGTGAGTTCAGTGAACTCGAATTAACGAGGTGGAGCTTTGTCATTCAGTTATCATGGCGAGCAATATTAAGCTCGTGCGCATGGTGAACGAGCACTCATATTATTACGTTAATTCTAAGGTGAGCTATGTTAAGCTCATGAAGCATGTTAATTAACAATGCTAATGTTTAACGGTAATGCATTAAACATATTAGTTCTCTGAAAATTCACTTACCTATTAGTAAGTGTGCAAGTTTGTTCGTGTTGCGCTCCTACACTAAATAAGCAGAAACGAAAGAAAAACAACTCAAACAATTAATGCAAGTATTTATCACTAACTCTTAGTGCAGAAAACATGGTATTAAGAAGGTTTTCTTGGCAAACCTTTAAGCGCAAGGATAGTGGACCAGTGGTCCTAGTGAATTTATAATTAAATTCAGGAAATGCCAGTGGCATTGAGTGCTAGATTCTCTAGCCTAACATGATTAATTCCTAGGGAGTACTAGATTCTCTAGCCTAACATTACAATTTAACTAGGAAGACTGAGTGTGGTCAATTACTACTTGTCGAGAATAATTCCAGCTCTGCAGTGAATTCAATAGTTTGGTCGCTGTGACTTGTACTTGTTTGAGTACGGACCATTGATTTTCACTGAGAGCTATGAAACATCTCAGCGAGTATCAATTGCACCACATTCAATCTGAGTTTGTTACTCAGCTGTATTTCTCCCTTTAGCTTGCTGCTGGAGAATTGATTTACTGCTGACTAATTTATTATTATTGGCAGGGTTAGGCTTGTTCACATTCAGAACTTTACCAGTAAGTAAGTAGCCTCCTGCAGATTGGAGCATATTCATTCCCAATCGTTTAACATGTCCAGTTATGAACTGGTAATAGTAGTCGGCTCCTACTAGTACATCTACATTATTAAGGCGGTCAGACATTAATTTGTTGTCAGCCAATTTAATTTCACGTTCCTGCAGGAAGTGGGCTGTATACCCCAGACCCTTAATATTTAAGTCTAAAGGTATTTGATCTACAACAATGGCTTGGACAGCCTTGGTCTGACTACCTAGTCGTACAAGCGGTTGAACTACTGTGTATTCATGGGTTCCTCGATTTATCATGGACCCTGACAAGTTTAGTTTTACCTGTCCTATTGGTTGTAAATTAAGTGTCTCTGCTGCCCTTTGAGTAATGAAAGTTCTCTGGGAACCTTGATCAAATAGTCCACGTATGGTGATCTTGGTTCCTCTGTTCTTCACTTGAAGTTGGGCAGTAGGCAGAGCAGCATCCACTTGAGATGCTTGGGAAGTTACGCTGTACACATCTCGCACCTTGCAGCACTGTACTGGTGTAGATTCTCTACGTCCTATTCTAGGATTGACATAATTAGTCCTAACTAATTTGCACAGTGCAGCATGATGCTTGCCCCTTCTACACCTATTGCAGGTGTTCAGTGGGGTGTCACAGCTGTTAACATTATGTGGTTTGAGACACCTAGTACATTTGTGTAACTGCTTGAGTCGTCTGACTCTTGTGTCTCTATTAGGATAATTAGTACATTTGTACAGAGAATGTTTTTGATTGCAAAACAAGCATATTCCCCATCCTACAGATCGTTTAGGGGTTACCGGTTTAGGTAAAACAGTATTTGCAGGTGGTGATGGTTTTGCTGCTTGCATTTGCTTGTTATTTATTCTCTTGTGAGTACTTGGTGTACTCTGGGGAACCATTAACAGGCTCTTAGGAGTGCTCTTTGGACTATTAGGTCTCTTAGGAGCACCTGTGGAGTTATTAGCAGTGCTCTTTGGACTATTAGGTCTCTTAGGAGCACCTGTGGGACTCTTAGGCCTCACTGATGAATCAGTATTTGACTGATTCTGGTTACATGGATTATTAGCAGTGCTCTTTGGACTATTAGGTCTCTTAGGAGCACCTGTGGGACTCTTAGGCCTCACTGATGAATCAGTATTTAACTGATTGTTGTTACATTGAGTATTAGCACCTTTGTTACCTAGTGACAGTGTCACTTTGGGAGTTTCAGGCAAGAAAACTGATGTAGGTACAGTTTTGGTGCATTCAGATTTAGCATTAATTGCTTGGTCTGCTGTATGATTGCTCATATTACGCAAACCTGTAAATATATCCTGCATTGACAGGGTATTACCATTCTGGCATACATATAATTTATTAAGTGTGTCACCAGACAATTTTCTTTGGATGATAATTTTAGTCATCCACTCAGTAGTTGGGTGATCCACCTCTTTACTGAAAGAATTTATCAGTGACTCAAGCTGAAAACTAAAGGCTTGTAAAGAGTCAACTGATTGCTCTGGTGAAGATAAATTTAATAATTGGTGTACAAGGTTTATAATAGTCTTCTCATTGTCAGCACTTACTTTAGAAGGCTGTTGTGAGCAATTGTGACCATTACTTGTGTTGCTTAAGGCTTCTTGTTTAGCCTCAGCTTTGATTACAGCTTCGGCTGCTGCTGCAGCATTAGCTTTATCATTTTCTGGTTCAGATTCACTGATCATTGCAGCTTCACTTGTTTCATCTGCAGCTTCACTTGTTTCTCTGGGTTCTGGTGATAAGCTAGTTAATTCAGTAGCATTATGTATTGAACTTATAGAATCCAGGGAACATTGAGAAGTGTGGTCTGAAATTTGATCAGACTCTGTAAACAAATCGTCACATGAAGCTGTATTAGATGAAAGGTTAGAAAATGAAGGTTGATCTTCGGTTGTTGATCCTGTATAGTGATCAGCATTGATTAGAGGATTCTCCTCGTCTTGATTTAGCTCAAGTATTTCATCTGAGCTGAGTGTTAGCTTGGATACAGGTCTATTAATGATCTGATCCACCCACTCGGGAATATCTTGTCTCGCAAGCACCTCCTTATATCGGTCTAAACTGGTTTGAACAAAATGTTCATAGTTATCGAGATCAGATTCTGTTAGACTTAAGTGGTCTGAGACAGTATGACCGGCTTGGAGTAAATTCCTGTGGGTCTCGATTACAGTCTTGATATAGTCATATTTTTGGCTGGCGATCCTTATGGAACTTGCTAGTCTGTAGACGTCACCTGGGTCAGTTTCGACACAGAAATGACATTTCACAAGCAGTTTTCCTAAAGGAGCTTGAAGAGCTGTCAAGAATCTTGCATTCCTTTCTAAAGGATTCATTCTTGTGGTAAATTGAGCCTGATAGGGCTTATGTAGCTAGTGGTATAGCTATGGTCTGCTCCTTGATGTAGAGCATGTATAATGATTTATAGCCTGATAGGGCTTATATAGCTAGTGGTATAGCTATGTTGTCTGCTCCTTGATGTAGAGCAGGTATAAGTATTGACAGCCTAATGTTTCTTGAGGCTGGTTGTAATTTACCTCATTTAGAGGTTAGCTACCTACCTAATAATAAGCAACTAAGATTTGAGTGGTACCTTGGTCTCACTACAGGTGTTCCTCAGCTTAGCTCTTCCAAATCAGCCTCGGATGGGTAGCAGACTTACAGTAACACTCAAAGACATACATAGAAATATGCAATAAAATAATTACACAATAAATGGTTAATCCCACCCTTGATAGGGTCAGCACAAAAGAATAATATATGTGTCACTAACTAGCTTAAGCCTAGTCGTGAGAATTTCTACTTGAGAAACTACAACTATATTTAGTCTGTGCTTGTGCCAAATTCAACACAATCACAGCCTAAATTGCTACCTACTGAAGGTTGGCAAAGATTATATTATGGTGCAGTAACGTGCAAATAATTGTGCTGTGTTTTTGGGTTTTTGTATTTTATTGTTTATATACACTTGTGTAATTATGTGCATAAGAAATTAAATGAACACAAAGGAATTAATTGTGTTTGGCAAGTATTCTACTGCCGTGAATATTACCTAACTCCTGAATGTACTCCTAATTGTGGAATAAAATATTATCAGGGTTAGTAATGATTAACTAGTATGAGATCAGTAATTTATATTAGTATACTGGATCCCTAAATGTTAATGATCCACTGACTTGAGTGAATCAGTAATTATAACATGGATTCAGGCTATAATGGACAGTCTGCTGACAGCCATATATTGAAACATTGGTATAGCCTAAATGGTTAACACTTAATTGGTGTTAGTGATTAATATAAGGTTATGAGCTGTTGCTCTTGGTGACCTAAAGATTCTACTTCAGTATGAAGTGTAGGTCTAAATGTTGTGGGTACTTGGTTATGACCCACTAAAGCTATGTAAAGGTAGCTGTTAGTGTGATCTAGGCTAACTGGTGTGTTACACTGTTAGTTGACACGATTAATTAAATAGTTAGTCTAGCTACTATCACACAAGGATTAGTTATTAATGGTTAATATTTTAATTATAAATTTAATGCCTATCCGGTTCGAAGGACCATAATGTGGGATATTTGGGTTTGATTCTGATTAATTAATAATTAAAGTAGTAAATTAAATTACGAAGGACCACCCGCTTTTAAAGTAAAGAGGGAAACTGAGAATTTCAGATCATTAGATAAATTTCTAGAAGAAACCAGTGACTATGGATATGACTAGAAAGTATGATCATGAGAATAATTAATGGGCTGTATTATTAAAACCAAACCTCAAACACCTACATTGGGGGGTTATTACTGGAGGTCAGTACGTCCAGGAATCAGTGTGGTTCGTTCACTAATTCTATTAATAATAATCTAATCCTATAATTAATGTAGAATATAATATTATTCATACAAAGAAGAACATGAATATGAGCATAATAATGAATTACAGTAAATCACACATTATGTTGAAAACATTCTGAATGTATCAAATTGCAATGTTATGAGTAAAAGAAATAAGCCTTAGCTGGTAATAGATTCCTTTAGATAACCCTGGCAGTCTTCTTAATCTCCAAGTCTGGTACACCGACGTCAGACACGGTTAACATGGAGAAGACAGCATGAGGAATTCGTCTCTCGAGCTGCAAAATAAATAACTACCAGTAGCAATTGATTTAACTACTCAATTCATATTCAAGATTATTAATGTCTACAGATAGAATTCTAATCACCTGTTATTAGGTGTTGTCGTGCCTCGTAACGCGCAATCACCCCGCTATTGTTAAACCTGTAAATGATGCATCAAATAAAAGGTACTTAGCTGTGGGCACTGTGTAAGTATTAAGATTGCCGTAATTTCGCATCCCAGGCTCCGGTGAACCTATCCTGGATTGATGCGTTTCAAGTTGGCTGATCACGTGTCGTCAGGAACCAAGTCTAGGGGTTCCTTATTTAACACCAGCACTAGTTGAAGATATTATCTGCAAGGTCGTTCACGCCTCACAGTGGCGGCTTTCATCTGTAGATAGACACACGTGTCCTATTTGCTGGACAATGGTGTCTTTTGTGAGTACGGTAAGCGTGGTTTTGCCTCCTTCTGGCTTTGCACGTGTCCGCTTCCCGACACCCTCACCGACAGTGGCGTTGCGTCCCTCCCCCCACGCCGAGTCGACGTTCATTACACAAATTATTGGCATGAACATTAATATTTCTCGCATTCGCGCATGAAACTCTAAAGACTGGACGGGTTTATTATTTAGAGGAACGAAATATTATTATTTAACTATTTAAGAATAGTAAAGATACAAGGGAGAAGAATTAATGTCTCCCCATAGCATTCATTGATGACGTTAACACTATCGCGAGGTAGACGGTATAATTCTAACGCTCTATTCGGCTTTTAGTTAGAGAACAATTCGTCTGCAATCAGTTGTCATACAGAATGCCTTAATTATGGAGAATCGTATTTAATTCTCACACAAATTGAATATAATGTGTTTTACTGTAAAGAAATCTGACGCAATACTAGCGTCAGATGACGTGAGAATTCTAGCCTAATGCACAGATGAATTATTAGTACAGGAGAATTCTACGAGTTGTTAATTTTACTTACTACAATATTAATATGATTAGTAATAAGTAATGAGAATACAACAATGCTGTATTCGATGTTGGAAATATCCAACAGATGTGTTGACTTATATTTAATTTTTGTAACTAGCTCGTCATGATTGTAACTTGCTTATCTAAAAATGAATTGTTGGGGTTCAGTCCTGGACTCCTTTATGCGTCTCTGCAAGCCTTTACTGCCCATATGACTGCCTTGTGTGAGATTGGACTGTTTAGCATCACGTAGGTAGTTCTTGACACACTATGTAACCCCTCATATAATGTAGAGAGAGAGAGAGAAGCTGTATAAATAATCAGATAGCTTGTTAAACAATGTGTGTCAAACTCCCAGGACTGCATTTTGGAATTTGTATGTTGCGCTCATGGCTCACCTTTGAGAAAGAACATTGTCACACTCAATGCTATGTGCCGGTGTGAGCTGTGTCAGGAGAGAGTATGGTATGCCATATTGCTGTCACTCCCAGCGGTGTGATGGTCGTGTTGGTATGTGGTATGTCCTGCTATGTGGATGGAGCGGGGGAGGGGGGGGGGCATGACTGACTATGTTAGAGGTTGATGATGACATTCGCAACAGTTAGGCCTCAGCCTTTGAAGAGGTAACCCATGTGGTCATGTGGTGTCACTCCTCATAGCTATGTGGTAGGTATGGCCCACATATCCTTAGCGCTCTGGAAGCAGGGAGGGTGCATAAAACTGTCATTCTTTAAGAAAAAATAATGACTACTTTCACACACAAACCCATTGCCAGCTGCTACCTCCATTTCCCCTCCTCCTTCTCCCTTCCAATCTTAAGACCCTGGACTCTCACGCTCCCCTCAACACTTCCTGCCCATGTAGGGGGAGAACTAATGGACGTCATTGATATCCTCTCAGGTATGGGGGCTCCTCCCCTCCCTTCACAACATAACCTACATACTCCTCCTCCTCCCTACATGACATTCTCAAGTCTATGTGGCGGTATGTGGTGAGAACCTCATTTCTATGTGGACGTGTGATGCTGTTGAGTATGTACAGCTCTGGAAGCTATCCGGTGTTTTGTATCCCGCCCGCGCATTTTGCATCCCGTCCGCGCATTTTCGGATCACGTCCGCCCCTTTTGCATCCCGTCTGCGCATTTTGGGATCACGTCCGCACGTTTTGGGATCCCGTCCGCGCATTTTGGGATCACGTTCGCGCGTTTTGGGATCACGTCCGCGCGTTTTGGGATCACGTCCGCCCATTTTGGGATCACGTCCGCCCGTTTTGGGATCACGTCCGCCCATTTTGGGATCACGTCCGCCCATTCTGCATCCTGTCCATTTTCCTCTCACTCTATGACTGCATACCAGCCACTTAACTTCCAGCCCCTACCCAACATGACACTCTCTCAAGTGACGCCTGGCCGGATGCCACGCGTCATAACATCCAGGGAAACCTTTGAGATGATGTACACATGCCCACATACTTATCCTCCCCTCTTACCTACATGACCCACAACATCCCTTACATTTTAACCCTGTGACCCAAAACGTCCCCCTGGACGCAATACGTCCCATTCTACGGACTCCCACACCACTTTTGACTATGACCGAGTTCGATCCCTAAGGTTCTCCTCAGGTTTGGGACGGTCGTAGTCCTCAACTTCACTACTACTATTATTTTTCTGGCTGACGCAACACTTGCTTGGTTATGCTGACTAGCTTGAGGGGCAACTGATGACTGATTTGAGGGGCAACTGATGACTGGCATGAGAGGCAACTGATGACTGGCTTGAGGGGCAACTGATGACTGGCTTGAGAGGCAACTGATGACTGGCTTGAGAGGCAACTGATGACTGGCTTGAGAGGCAACTGATGACTTGCTTGAGAGGCAACTGATGACTGACTTGAGAGGCAACTGATGACTGGCTTGAGAGGCAACTGATGACTGGCTTGAGGGGCAACTGATGACTGGCTTGAGAGGCAACTGATGACTGGCTTGAGGGGCAACTGATGACTGGCTTCAGGGGCCACTATCGACTGGCTTGAGGGGTAACTGATGACTGGCTTGAGGGTCAACTAATGATTGGCTTGAGGGGTAACTGATGACTGGCTTGAGGGGCAACTGATGACTGGCTTGAAGGGCAACTGATGAGTGGTTTGAGGGGCAACTGATGACTGGCTTGAGAGGCAACTGATGACTGGCTTGAGGGGCAACTGATGACTGGCTTGAGGGGCAACTGAAGACTGGCTTGAGGGGCAACTGATGACTGGCTTGAGAGCCATCTAATGACTGGCTTGAGGGGCCACTAGTGACTGGCTTGAGGGGCAACCGATGACTGGCTTGAGGGGCAACTGATAACTGGCTTGACCGGCAACTGATGACTGCCTTGAGAGGCAACTGATGACTGGCTTGAGGGGCAACTGATAACTGGCTTGACCGGCAACTGATGACTGCCTTGCGAGGCAACTGATGACTGGCTTGAGGGGCAACTGATGACTGGCTTGAGAGGCAACTGATGACTGGCTTGAGAGACAACTGATGACTGACTTGAGAGGCAACTGATGACTGGCTTGAGAGGCAACTGATGACTGGCTTGAGAGGTAACTGATGACTGGCTTGAGGGGCAACTGATGACTGGCTTGAGGGGCAACTGATGACTGACTTGAGGAGCAACTGATGACTGAATTGAGGGGCAACTGATGACTGGCTTGATGGGCAGTTGATGACTGGCTTGAGGGGAACTGATGACTGGCTTGAGAGGCAACTGATGACTGGCTTGATGGGCAACTGATGACTGGCTTGAGAGGCAACTGATGACTGGCTTGATGGGCAACTGATGACTGGCTTGATGGGCAACTGATGACTGGCTTGAGAGACAACTGATGACTGGCTTGAGGAGCAACTGATGACTGGCTTGAGGGGCAACTGATGACTGGCTTGAGGGGCAACTGATGACTGGCTTGAAGGGCAACTGATGACTGGCTTGACAGGCAACTGCTGACTGGCTTGAGGGGCCACTAGTGACTGGTTACCTGGTTGATACCTGGTTGATGGGGTTCTGGGAATTCTTCTACTCCCCAAGCCCGGCCCGGGGGCCAGACTTGACTTGTGAGAGTTTGGTCCACCAGGCTGTTGCTCGGTGCGGCCCGCAGACCCACATACCCACCACAGCCCGGTTGGTCCGGCACTCCTTGAAGGAAACAATCTAGTTTCCTCTTGAAGATGTCCACGGTTGTTCCTGTAATATTTCTGATGCTGGTAGGACGTTGAACAACCGTGGACCTCTGATGTTTATATAGTGTTCTCTGATTGTGCCCATGGCACCTCTGCTCTTCAATGGTTCTATTCTCCATTTTCTACCATTTCGTTCACTCCAGTACGTTGTTATTTTACTGTGCAGATTTGGGACCTGTCCCTCCAGTATTTTCCATGTGTTTATTATTTGGTATATCTCTCTCGTCTCCTTTCTAGTGAGTACATTTGGAGAGCTTTGAGACGATCCCAATAATTTAGGTGCTTTATCTCGTCTATGCGTGCCGTATATGTTCTCTGTATTCCCTCAATTTCAACAATCTCTCCTGCTCTGAAGGGGGAAGTGAGTACTGAGCATTACTCAAGACAGGACAACACAAGTGATTTGAAGAGTTCAACCATTGTGATGGGATCTCTGGACTTGAAGGTTCTCGTAATTCATCCTATCATTTTTCTACCTGACGCAATACTTGCTTGGTTATGCTGACTGGCTTGAGGGGCAACTGATGACTGGCTTGATGGGCAACTGATGACTAACTTGAGGGGCAACTGATGACTGACTTGAGGAGCAACTGATGACTGAATTGAGGGGCAACTGATGACTGGCTTGATGGGCAGCTGATGACTGGCTTGAGGGGAACTGATGACTGGCTTGAGAGGCAACTGATGACTGGCTTGATGGGCAACTGATGACTGGCTTGAGAGGCAACTGATGACTGGCTTGATGGGCAACTGATGACTGGCTTGATGGGCAACTGATGACTGGCTTGAGGGGCAACTGATGACTGGCTTGAGGAGCAACTGATGACCCAAGGGGGCGCCGTTCCCTTCTCAGGTCGCCCCATTGACTGGGCAATGGGGGAGAGGCTCGCTCTATTTGCTCACACCTGGTCCCACAATTTTGTGGGTGCTCGGATTGTGTCCTCCGGCCTGTGGTGGTGTTGGGTAGCTCTTCCTCCTTCGGAGGGTTCGGGGCTAACAGGGCGGGCTTCTTCCCTTGTGCTCCATTGGGTCATCTTAGAGTGGGCGCGCTTGGGCGTTGTCGTTTTGACCCTGTCCCTCAGGTGGAGATTCCCATCTGTTCCAATGCCGAAATGGATTGTGCAGATCTGCGGGTCATTCTGGACTTGTCCCGTCTGAATCCCCGGATTCCTTGTCTTCTCCTTTCGGATGACTGCTGCTTCAGGTCCAGCTTCTGTTTGAGCTGGGTGCCTGGATGGGGTCCCTGGACCTCAGGGGAGTGTATTGGTGCGTTTCCTTTCAACTGGGGTTTAGGGACTGGATAGGTTCTTGGTAGGGCGTCCGGCTTACCGCTTTTGTTGCTTCCTTTTGGATCGCATCTGGCACTTTGCGTGTTCATGCGTCTTTCCCGGGTCGGGGTGAACCTTCAGCATCTGCTACGGGTTCGGATTCTGGCCTACCTCGTCAACTGGTGGGTGTGGGCTCCCAGCTGGTCTGCTTGTCTGCTCACCAGGGGTGTGGTTCTTTCCCAGTTCGCTGGGTTCGGGTTCCTGGTGAACTGGAGGGAGTCCCATCTGTTTCCGTCCCAGGTTCGGACCTGGCTAGGTCTTGTTGAGATTCTCGGACTGCTTCCATGTCTCTCCCTCCGGAGGCATTGCTGCGGCGGCGGCCCCGCCTTCTGCTGTTTCTGGGGAGGGGCGTTCCTGGGTCAATCGGCAGTTGCTCGAGCAGTTGTGCGGGAGTCAGCACTTCGCCGTGCTGGTCTGCCCACTGGGTCGGGTTTGGCTTTGGCGTCTGTTCTGGTTCCTTCGGGGACGCCCCTTCCGCCTCTCTCGCAATTGCTGGGTTTGTCCTCCGTGGGGCCTTGCATCAGTTGCTGCGTCGCCAGCTTCCTGCTCGGGTTTTGGGGGTTCAGTGCCTTGGCACCTACCCGAGCCCTCGCTCGATCTTCGAATCCTGGTCGAATCCTCTACTTTTCGCGTCTGGTCTTTTTGACGCGGGTTTATCACCACTTATATGGTGATCAGGTGGTTTAGTTGATGTCCCACCTGGGAGTTTCATCTCGATGGCAGTATGAAATTTCCTGGCGGTCCTTTCGGCACTTTGTTTCTTCGTAGGTTGTCTTCGAATCCTGGTCGGGTTGTTTTGTCCTTCCTCTCTTGGTTGTTTCAGGGCCGTCATCTTATGCCAGATACTTGGGAACTTACCTCCCAAGTATCCCAGATACTTGGGAACTTTTCAACTTAGCTGGTTATAGAGCCATTCACAACTGTAGACCTAACAAAAAAGAAGGTGGCACAGCTATATACTACCAAGATACCTTCATCTTCAACATCATTAGTGATAGAGATGACTACTGTGAATACACTTTTGCCCAATTTTCAATTAAATCCCTTAAATCTTCCTTGACTATTGGAGCCATATATAGATTTCCCAATACTAACAAGCTGCATTTTCAGATAACTTGAGGAGTCTTATCATAAACAACAACCTCAACAAAAATCACATCGTTCTGGGAGGTGATTTCAATATTGACCTTGCGAAACAAAATAGCCTTCAAGCCGACTATTTCCTAAACAGCATGAACACCTCTATGCTCATCCCCGCAATTACCAGGCCCACCTGATTCACTCAAACATCTGCGACTACCCTGGATCATTTATGGACGAACGCTCTCTAACAAGAGAAAAATATAGCAGGAAAACAACACCATGTGTCTTAGTACTAATGCTTCGATAAATAAATCCCAGTGACCTATTTGCCTTATTACGAACATTTATGCAATGATTTTTATTCTAAATTCTTACTAATCATAACTCCCAGATCCATTTCGCAATCCAACTTCGCAATCTCAACACCATCTAGCTCGAATCTTCTAACTCTATCATCCAGCCTCAATTACCTAGTCTTAAAACCTTACATTTGTCAGCATTAAAATGCATCTGCCAGTCTTTTGACCATCTCATAACTCTGTTTAGATCGTCTTGAAGTGATAGTGAATGTTTTTCGGTGTTTATTTCCCTCCCAATTTTTGTATCATCGGCAAATCTGCAAATATTGCTGCTAAAACCTGAGTCTAAATCATTTATATATATTATTTATAACAGAGGTCCCAGGACCTCTGAATAATAATAACATTATGCCTTCTTAATCTTCATACACTCTTCATACAACACTTTCCCACTATGACTTAACCCCCATTCATATGCTCTTATTCCTGTGTTCACGTCTAACTCCAGGACCGTCGTCTCCCCTCCAAGCCCAGGAGTTGCTAATCTAGTTCACCGAAAAAAGTCTTAGGCTATTAAAACCAGCTTTTCGAAAACCTGGCACTTTAACAAAATACTACTCATCTTTTCGTCACTATCAGTTAACTGACCTGTCTTACTTTTTATCAGACCTATTCTTTACCTAATCTTTGTTCGATATAACTGAAAAACTCTAAGATTTGTCTTTGCTTGCCCTGCTATGCGAATTTAATAGTTTCTTTTTTTCCTACTTATCTCTTTTTTAACATTTCTAACCAGTTGAACGAATTCTTGTTCTAAACTAACTTCCCCATTCATAATCCATTTGTACCAAGCTCTCTTTCTACCTATAAGGTTCATCAGATCTTCTGTTATTCATTTCGGGTCATTATTATTAGATTTATTCAATTTGTATGGTATACTACGTTCCTGTGCTTTGCTTAGAATATTTATAAATAAGTTTTAGTCTGAATTCACATCGAAGTCCCTTTTTTACATCACCCAGTGCTAGACGATATAAAAAAAGAGTCTCACTCCAAAATCGGCACAGCCCTCATCGCCAGGACTTTTCAATTTATTTCTCCCAAAAATTTCTTAGGCCATTACAATCAGCTTTTCGAAAACCTGGCACTTTAACATAATTTTCTCCTATAAATCTAGGCTAAGACTGATTTCTTTGTGATCACTGTTCCTTAGCTCAGTCCCTATTTCGATGTCATTAATTTGTGTTTTCCTGTTAGTTGAAACAGTCTAAAATATTAGTGCTACTCGTGGGTTCCTTAATGTGTTGTTTAAGGAAGTAATCGTCAATTTATGCCAGAAAATATTCTACTTCAATATTCCCTGTTCTTATAAGCCAGTTTATTCCGCTAAAATTAAAGTCACCCAAGACACAAATACTTCTATTGTTTCTATTCTGTCTAAGTTTGGTGGCATGTATATAACTATAACTCCTATTTAAGATTTTTAGTTTTTCATTTAATTCTAGCGAAATGGTTTCTGTGTGACTCAGTGTTGGTTCGCTCTTTGAGACTACATTTCAAATTTTCCCTAACATATATGGCTACTCCTCCTCGTCCAATGTATCCATCTGTGTGAAATAGTTTAAATCTGTTTATATGATATTCAGTTAAAAGTTCTCTGTTTTCTACATTCATCATTGTTTCTGTAAGTGCAATAATATATATTGTTTCTGTGCAGACAAGAGCAGTTAAATAGTTTATTTTGTTTCTTAGATTCCTACTGTTCGTGTAATTAATCTTAAGTGTATTGTTATTTGAGGCCCTTCTTCCCTGTATATAAGCTAAAACATCCTCCTCCTGCCTATCTCCCTTTTAGTATATTGGGAGTATGTTATCTGTTTTCTAACCCTCTGGTAGGTCTCCTATTTCCAGTGACTTGTTATACGCCATAGACAGTGGCATGAATATCTTCTTATCATGAGGTTATCTTGAAATGATTTCGGGGCTTTTAGTGTCCCCGCGGCCCGGTCCTCGACCAGGCCTCCACCCCAGGAAGCAGCCCGTGACAGCTGACTAACACCCAGGTACCTATTTTACTGCTAGGTAACAGGGGCATAGGGTGAAAGAAACTCTGCCCATTGTTTCTCGCCGGCGCCTGGGATCGAACCCAGGACCACAGGATCACAAATCCAGCGTGCTGTCCGCTCGGCCGACCGGCTCCCCAAAAGCGATCGCGGAACGCCAGGCGAGTGTCTTACGACTTCGCCACGGGGACTGCCTGTAAAGTGCGTCTGCTCCCTCTTTTTGCATCTTTGGTAAGATTCTATCAGATCGATCAGCCTAAGTAATGTTTAGATCGAGCAGATTCCTCCTAACCTCATCTTTGGTATTTTCAATATCTTCCGAGTCTGCTTGGTTTATCGCCACCCCTCTTAGTTCAGGGACCTTTTCATGCTCTATTGTAAAGAATTCCTACAATCATCATTCTTGTTGAGTTCTTTACACACCTTGTCATTTTCTGAGAACCCATTTTCTCACTTTTTCAGTTTCATCACTCTAACTCCCAGGCACCTATTTACTGTTAGGTGAACAGGAACATCAGGGTGAAAGAAACTCTGCTTATTTGTTTTTCTGCTCATCAAGAACCACCGTGACTACGAAACCTTGAAGGAAATTCTACCAGATTACCAACATTCTCTTAGGAAACCCATTCTCTTGTAACACCCGGACATCTCACCCAGAGATAGTGGGGAGACTGTAGGCCAGTCCGCCTGTAGGCCAGTCCGCCTACAGCCCTGCTGACTCCTGTAGCACTCAGCTGAGAGCGACGTGTGTACCCCATCAACTCACTGGTGTGACCAGACTTATTGTCTTCAATTCAATTGGCGCGTCCGCGTACCTCACCCCCACATCTCCAGGATCAGCTATTGATACAGGTAATGATTCCAAGAGCCTCCACTTACGGGCTCATCATAGCCAGTGCATCAAAAATGGAATTTTTTGCCAATCAGCTGAATCTAAAACAACAACGATAAATTTTCACGTCCGCCCTCCTTTGGGGGTAACTTCTATTACATATAATTTATGATTTAACTGAACAGCAGTAATTTCTTACTACAATCTGTGTTAAAAATTTAATATATGATGTTGGAATTTATCCCACACAGGTTAAGTATATTAAGAAGGCTACAGCATTTAAGTATGTGAAAGGTAAGACTCAACAGCAACAAAGCCACGACTAAGGTTCGTGTTGGGTATGTTTTGTGTCAGATGTTACTACTTTCGCTTCTAATGTGTGATTTGGTCATTATATCTTCAGCCACGTTATTATGACTCATCGTCTGACAGGCAGTTTTGTTGGATATAAATAGGAGCTGCCGCGACTATGAGCTGCTTTCGTCAGTTTCCTTGATACATATATTCTTATTGATTTTAACAGCGAACAATGGATGAGAGGCGAGCTAACACTGAAACACTTTAACAAGTAGACTGATTTGGTATATAGTTGAATGTAGATTTAAATGACGCATCTACAATGTTAACATGACCCAATTAGTGTGGACCAATTGGCTAACTGTGTTACTCTAATTCTGATGTTTTAGAAAACTTATGTTAAAAAGGTTAGATAAGTTAATATATAAACTGTTTTTTCAAAAAAATTATTGATTTATTGAAAATGATAAAGACAATTTATACAAATATAAATTACATGTGTAAATTGATAAAGTCAAACCTAAAGTCGGTACTAAATTTGGCAAACATTTCCATCTTTACTGCAGATGTTGTTCTTGTTTTTAAATCCTACAGTAATCTTATTGCCGTCGTTCTTAAAAGTCACTGATGCTCTTGTCTCCACGCAAGAATGGCCGCCTGGAGGTCCGGCAGGCGACTATAGGAGCCAGGGTCCAGAGGGCACCGCGTGAAGGGGTCAGAGGGAGACTCCAGCAGCAGCTGGACCAGCGTCGCCTCGTCTATAATCATCTTGGACGAATGTAGCAATACCGGTGCCTCCATCACCGCCTGCGTCACGCTGTCCGTGAAATTCTCCGGGAACTCCTCAAACGATTCCTGACATGGTTCTGGGAAATAATGGAAGGTGAAGCCAGAATCTGTGGACTGTTTGTTAAGAGAAGACAGTTTCTGTGTGTGGTTAAGGCGTAGAATCTGAGACAGCAATGTAAGTTCCTTTTTTACGGATATTATTTTATAAACATAATCTAACTTTGAGGTGAGAAACTTTGAGTCAGTTTCACATTTTGTCGTCGAGCACACTGCAACTACAGAAGATGTTGCAGTGTGCAACATCTTCTGGGAAGATGTTGCACACTGCAACATCTTCCCTTCCACTGCAACATCTTGCACGCTGCAGTTTCCCTAGTAACCAGGGAAACTGCAGCTGCTTGAGCCAGGCCAGGAACCCCATAGGCCGCCATAGTGGGTGGCATATCCACCAAAATCCAATATAAAAGTAAAATTTCATTTAACACTTGTAACAACTCTACAGAAAAACTTAACGAAAGCGCATCTTCATGATATCTTGCTTGAATAACCTCCGCTGTTTGCTTGAAGAGTTGTGCTAGATGGTTGAAAAGGACTACTTCTTCTTAAGTCTCTTTACCTGGTCCACGGCTGCAGCGGTAACAGAACCTAGGTGGCCGTATTTACCTAGTTTTTGTAACACTCTAGTGAGAGAGAAAGAGGCTTTTGAATGATTTATTGGGTATGAGGTGATCTGGATCCATGTATATACAAGTGTTCACCAACCCTGCAGCTGCTTGCATACCAGAGGCAACATCGTCAAAGTACGACTGTGGCCACGTTCCAATGATGCGGAGCATTTCCAGACGCAGGTACGGGTTGGGACACAACTCGGTGTCGGTAAACATTGTGAGTGTCCAGAACTTCAAGGTAGTAGACTCCAGTGAGCTACAAATGTTGACGCCAGTATTATCATGTCTCCAGAAGTCTACTAGAGAAACAATTTTCCAGAGGACTTCCTGCCATAGCCCTCTTATCCTCATCATACGCGAGGAGAGACCTAGAGCACATAAAATTCCAAGTTGAAATTTGCTAGAGAGTAAAGCGACATCATCATCATAATCATCAATATTATAAAAGCTACTAAGGTGGTGTTCTGATTGTTCTATAAGTTCTAACATGAAGTCCGCAGAATTTACTAACACGTAGTCAGCATGAAGATTCCTAAACGCATCTAGGATATATGAGGGAAGTCTAGGGAAATAATCGTATAGAGTTGTTGGAGAAATTTGTGTGATATCCATTATCTCAGAAAGCACAATTAGCACATAACAAATGTTCTTGTGCTTTAACAAATGCAGATGAGTATCTGATCTGATATGTTGTCGTTTTAGATTCAGATACTTACAACAAAAGTTCCAATGTAGCACGGGCTATGGTGATATCTACTGTTGTACATATCATATTGTTGTTGTTTCAGATTTAGCTACTCAGAACAAAGTGTCCATGTAGCACAGGCTATGGTGAGCCTGTAAAACACCTACTCTTATCTACTCGCCGCAAGCTCTTATATAGTTCCGTATGTAATGGGGGAGGGGAGGTGGGGTGAGAGTACAGGGGACTGAGATGCGTGTACTGCCTGAAGCGCTATGCGTGTTAGTGGCATTGAATGAATGTAAAAATACCAATCCTATGTAATCTCACCTACCTATTGTACCTTCTTGCAAATAAATTATTGTTATTTTTATTTTAGGAATAGCACAGGCTTTTCGAAGCTTGTTGGCGTGTGATTAATAAATAAGTATTTACAAATATTTCATAAGAACATAAGAATAAAGTTAACTGCAGAAGGCCTATTGGCACATACGAGGCAGCTGCTATTTATAACCACCCTATCCCACTCATATACATGTCCAACACACTCTTGAAACAATCAAGGGACCCCACCTCGACCACGCTCACGTTAATTGGTTCCACAAAAAACAACCCTGTTACCAAACCAGTATTTACCCAAGTATTTCCTAAATCTAAACTTATCCAATTTATACCCATTGTTTTGCGTTTTGTCTTCTGTTGACACTTTTAATACCCAATTAATATCCACTTTGTTATGACCTTTCATTCACTTGTAAACCTCTATCATGTCAACCCATAACTCTTCGCAATTCCAGTGAATGCAATTTAAGCTTTGTTAATGACTAGTTTAGCAGTCACCAGGGAGGATGCAATTAAACAATTAGTAAAACTAGTACCAAACAAATCCCCAGGGCCGGATGAAGTGTTTGCCAGGGTGCTTAAAGAATGCAAAGAGGAGCTTTCCGAGCCACTCTCTACCATATTTAATAAATCAATAAAGTTAGGCAGAGTGCCAGAGTCATGGAAGGTAGTTAATGTGGTACCAATTTTTAAGAAAGGAGATAGATCACTTGGTCAAACTATCGGCCAATTAGCCTAACGTCTATTGTGGGAAAGTTACTTGAATCAATAATTGCAAATACAATTCGTCTCCATCTTGAAAAACATAAATTAATAAATGAGTCGCAACATGGTTGTACAAATGGCCGTTCATGTTTAACAAATTTGCTAACTTTTTATTCCAGCATAGTTGAGGCTGTTGATAGTGGTAAGGATTGTGATGTTGTGTACCTTGACTTTAGCAAAGTTTTTGATACAGTGCCAGATGAAAGACTAATTAAAAAAATAGAAGCTCATGGTATTGGGGGTGCTATATTAACTTGGATTAGGGTATTGGGGGTGCTATATTAAGTTGGATTAGTGCATGGCTATTCCAAAGGAAACAGAGAGTTAGTATAAATGGGGTTAAGTCAGAGTGTTAAGTCATTCACTGGAAAGGCGAAGAGTTAGGGGTGACATGATAGAGGTTTACAAGTGGATGAATGGACATAACAGGGGGGATATTAATAGGGTATTAATAATATCAAAACAAGACAGAACACGAAACAATGGGTTTAAATTGGATAAGTTTCGATTTAGGACAGACTTGGGTAAGTACTGGTTCAGTAACAGGGTTGTTGATTTGTGGAACCAATCCTACTGTTCGTGTAATATATCTTAAGTGTATTGTTATTTGAGGCCCTTCTTCCCTGTTCATTTTGCCATTTTTTTCCCCGCCGACACATACATATATTGCCTGCTTTCTCCATATCATTTCCCATACCACTAGCTTCTAACAGTTTAAACCCAAACTAGCCCCTCCAACCACAGGTTCTGACGAGTTGGCAACAGCCCCATCTCCTGATAAATGCACCCCATCCCGAGCATACATTTTATTTCTTTCATAGAAATGTTCCCAGATATCAACGTTTGATATTGCATTTGATTTTTAACAATATGTGTCCAATTGGCAATTGACATCAAGTGCCCTGGACAACTATTTATTCCCAACTACCTTTCTTGGAAGAATGCCACATATGATCAGGATTCTTCCTTTGCTCATATCTGATTCTACTGATATCTTAAACCTCTGTAACAGTGCCTTACCCCAGACTCGTCTTACATCATTTCCACCTGCACTGATACAAATATTGGGTTTGTTCCCATTTCTAGCCATCATATTTTTCATGTTGTTTAGTATATCACCAATTCCTGCCTTTGGATACCAAACCCTTAACCTGCTATCCCTATCTCTGGCACGAAAAGCTTATCTGGAAATCTCCTACAACCAAAAATCGCTTGCTATCTACTTCCAAAAATCTACTTCCTTCACTTAATGAACAGCTTGAGGGACCTGCCTTCCCTTCGCTGCCTTCGCTTTCGAGCGAACTGCAGTCTCTGTACAGCACTCGTTTTCCAGCACGGCGAATGAGTTGGAAGTCTTTATGACATCTGAAGACGTCCTCGTCAGAGTCTTCTTAAGGAATGACCATTGCGCTAAAACATCATTGATCACAGTTGTACAATGAAACATAAACGTGTTCATACTGGTGAGACCTTTTACAAGTGTCCCCAGTGTTGAAAAAGTTTTTGCTATCTTGGAAATACGAATTAACACATGAAGGTGCATGCATATATCGTATAAGAAATATGAGTCCTTTTATATATAGCTCAAGAGAACTAACGAATTTTTATGCACTAGATGATTTGTTAAATCATGCCATGTATAGTCCTGGTGGAAGCAATAAAAATCTAATTTCATCCCAAAATATATTGTTTTATTCCATCTCCAAATTATTTGTTTCTCTTAATGTTTCAATTAAACATTTTTTGATAACTTGTTATTTTCAGGATTAAAAAGGGTTTTGTGATAACTTATCTTATATGTAAAAAAATAGAATCTTGAAACCAGTTATATTTCCTAAGGTATCCCAGCTGGTTGGTATCAGTAAGTGAGCAGCTGATTTACTTGAGTAATCTCTCAATTTTCGACAGTTCAACACCAACTACGGAGATTACGGACTCCTCAGACTAGGAAACCTACTAAGAAAGTAGGATTTCTTAGTAGCTCCACCGCCGCACAACAAATACGACACCTACTCGGTACAAGACCTCCTCATGGAGGCCACCACACCAAACTCCAACGACAGCACGGCTGTCGGAAGACCTAGAGGTCAACACTAATCCCACCAGTTCCAAAACTAGGACAGCTTGCCCTCTAGGACTGAAAACCACCATGAAGACCCCAGACCTCTTGTATCAGCTATTGATACAGATAATAGTTCCAAAGACCCTCCACGTACGGGCTCACCATAGCCCAGATAGGACAGATAATGACGAAAAGATAAATAGTATTTTTAATAAATATTTTATCTGTATTTACTAAAGAGGAACGTAACTCTATGCCTTCGGCCGAATAAGTCTAAGTGAGAGAGAACGCGGAATGGTTGACTAGTTTAACACTTAGGAGGGATGATGTTATTAAACAATAGTGAAACTCAAATCAAACAAATCCCCAGGGCCCGCCGAAGTGTTTACCAGGGTGCCCAAAGAATGCTAAGAGGAGCTTTGCGATCCCTTGTCTACCACATATAATAAATCATTAGAGTCAGGCAGAGTGCCAGAGTCGTGGATGGCTGCTAATGTGTACCAATTTTTAAGAAAGGAGATAGATAACTTGCATCAAACAATCTGCCAATTAGCCTAACGTCAATTTTGGAATAGTTACTTGAATCGATTTTCGCAAATACCATTCATTATCATCTTGAAAAACATAAATTAGTAAATAATTCAAATTTGCTATCATTTTATATCAGCATAGCTGTGTACCTTGACTTTAGCAAAGTTTTTGATAGAGTGCCACATGGAAGACTGGTTAAAAAGATAGAGGGTCATGGTATTGGGGGGTGCTATGTTAAGTTGGATGGCTGTACCAAAGGAAACAGAAAGTTAGTACAAATGGGATTAAGTCAGAGTGGGGAAATGTAAGTGGAGTGCCTTAACGCTCTGTCCTGGTACCTCTGTTATTCATAATATATATAAATGATTTAGATTCAGGTTTGAGCAGCAACATTTTCAAATTTGCTGATGATACTAAAACCTGGAGGGCAATAAACACGGAAAAAGCCTTACAATCACTTCAAGACGATCTTAGGGTTTAGAAATGGTCAAAAGCTTAGCAGATGCAGTTTAAATGTTGACAAATGTAAGGTTTTGAGGCTAGGAAATGATGAAAGAGTTATAAGATAAGAGTGAGATGGTGTTGAGATTGCGAAAGAGGTTTGGGAGTTATACAACAAATACAAATATTTATTCAGATAAAGTCCATACATACAAGGTAAGATACAAAAGTTGATGGATTTATAGATAGAGCTAGCACATACAATTCCAATAGATACTATAACGAAAAGCGTTTCGGGCAGGAAAAACACTAAGACTAAAACTTAATACTAATTGAGATTAAAGTATAAATTGTGTTGAGAAAAAATAAGAAAAAAATGTAAAAAAGGGGAGGGGGAGGGGGAAAACATGGCAGAAAAAAAAACAAAAATACAATTTGGTCAACAATCAGTATTGTTTAAACAAGAAGACATGGGTTGACATTTTGGGGGTGAAGTAGGTTACATTGAGTTAATTAGTTTGTACTTAGTTTTTATCTTGAACTGGTTGGGAGAGGTACAGTCTTTAACATAATTGGGAAGGTCATTCCCCATTCGAGGTCCCTTGATTTGTAAAGCATTTCTAGTTTGACTAAGTCGTACTCTTGCAATATCAAATAGGTATTTGTTTCTGGTGTGGTGCTCATGGGATCTGTTACAACCTTCTAGGAAGCTTTTAAGGTCAGGATTGACATTACAGTTCAGCGTTTTATATATATAAAATACACATTAGAGGATGTGCAGGGACTTAATATCTAACATATTAATTTGAGTAATGGTACCGAGTGATGTCTGGGGCCAGAGTTAGATATTGTCCTAATAGCTTATGATTATGATTAGTAAGAATTTAAAAACATAAGATCAATGCATGAATGTTCGTAATACGGCAAAAAGGACACAGGACGTTAGTAACAAGACACCTGGTGTTGTTCTTCAGTTATATCTTTATCTGGTTAGGCCCCTTTTGATTATGCAGTTCAATTTTGCTTGCCGTACTATAGAATGGATATAAATTCACTTGAAGGTGTTTAGCGTAGGATGACAAAGTTAATTCCCCAAATTAGTTACCTGTCATATGAAGCTTAAATTGCATTACACACATAAATCACAATTAAGGCAGCGTCTGGGATCCTCTCGAACGTAGGTTCGAACCCTCATCAGGGTCCTTGTGGATTTGTTGACTTATATTGCATTCACTGTAAAGACGAAGAGTTAGGGTTGATATGATGGAGGTTTACAAGTGGATGAATTGATATAACAAAGGAGATATTAATAGGGTATTATAAAGTATCAGCACAAGAAAAAACAGGAACCAATGTTTTGAGGTATATACATACACAGTGAGGTATAAACTGAGTATGTTTAGATTTTGGAAAGACTTGAGTAAATACTGGTGGGTAATAGGGTTGTTGATTTGTGCAACCAGTTACCGCGTAAGTTGGTGGAGGTCCCGCGATTGTTTGAAACGTGGGTTGGACATGTATATGAGTGGGATTGCGTTGTTATAAACAGCAGCTGACTCGTATGGGCCAATAGGCCTTCTGCAGTTACCTTTCTTCCTATGTTTTTATTTAGGTTATGCAGTTCAGTTTTGGCTATACTCCGTACTATAAAATGGATCTAAATTCAATAGAATGCGTCCAGCGAGGGTTGACAAATTAATCCCTCAAATTAGAAACCTGTCTTATGAAGAAAGATTGACCAAGCTTAAATTACATTCTCCAGAAAGTCAAAGAATTAACTGTGTTTGAGAAAAACATAAAAAGAAAGGTAAATTCAGAGGGCCTATTGGTCAATACGAGGCTGCTCCTATTTATAACCACCCAATCCAAGTTTAGTTCTAAGTTTAGATTTAGGAAAGACTTGGGTAAATACTGGTTCGGTAACAGGGTTGTTGATTTGTTGAAACCAATTACCACGTAACGTGGTGGAGGTGGGGTCCCTCGATTGTTTCAAGCGCGGGTTGGACAAGTATATGAGTGGGATTGGGTGGTTATAAATTGGAGCTGCCTCGTATGGGCCAATAGGCCTTCTGCAGTTGCCTTTGTTCTTATGTTCTTAATCCGTCTCATATACATGTCCAACCCACGCTTGAAACAATCGAGGGACCCCACCTCCACACCTTCACGCGGTACTGGTTCCACAAATCAACAACCCTGTATTTACCCAAGTCTTTCCTAAATCTAAACTTTTCCAATTTATACCTATTGTTTCGCGTTCTATCTTGTGTTGATACTTTTAATACTCCATTAATATCCCCTTTGTTATGTCCATTCATCCACTTGTAAACCTCTATCATGTCACCCCCTAACTCTTTGCCTTTCCAGTGAATGCAATTTAAGCTGTGTTAATCTTTCTTCATAGGAAAGATTTCTAATTTGGGGAATTAACTTTTTCATCCTACGCTGGACACGTTCAAGTAAATTTATATCCATTCCATAGTACTGCGACCAAAACTGAACTGCATAATCTAAATGGGGCCTAACCATAGCCCCATTGGTTATAGCTATAGCTATATATCTATATGTAGCTATATATCTATATTTACCTATATATATAGCTAAGATATTGCTGAAGAACAACACCAGGTGTCTTGTTACTAATACTTCGATTAATAAATCCCAGTGTCCTATTTGCTTATTACGAACATTCATGCATTGATCCTTTGGTTTTAAATTCTTACTAATCATAACTGATTGAAGTGTACAGTAAAACAAGTTAATGAAGGGCCATAACAAAGGAGATATTAATATGGTATAAAAAGAATCACACAAGTCAGGACCCGGAACAATAGGTATAAATGAATAAGTTTTGGTTTATAAAAAAACTGTGTTAATACTAATTCGGTAACATGGTTGTTGATTTGTGGAAGCAATTACCATGTAACGTAGTGTAGGTGGGGGTCCCTTGATTGTCTCAATCGTGTGTTGGACACATATATGAGTGGGATTGGGTGGTTATAAATAGGAGAAGCATCGTATGGGCCAAAAGGCCCTCTGCAGTTACCTTTATTCTTATGCTCCTTTGTCTAATAGTTAAAGAATGTCATATCTGTGGAACATATGCAGAGGCGTCATTATTATACTACTTGTTGGAATGTGAAACAACTGAAGCCCTGCGCATGAAACTCAACATTCAATTAACATTATCAGTTAGATTAGATGCAAAATCCACAGCAATCCTTTTCTGACTATAATGGTCAGAAAAGTAGTTGAAGAATGGGACACACTAGTGAACACTGAATTTACATCCACCACCACAAAAATTATTATTAAAACAAGACTACAAGCAGTGTGCTAAAAAAAGAAGTGAAAAAGAAATGGGGGTAAAGAAGGAAACTTCCACTTCCATTTAATGCTTTGACTGAAATATCACAGTAACAAGGTTTTCGAGAAAAACACGAACTCACTATATCCCGTGCTATACGGGCATTTAGTTTTCAATAGCTAAATCTAAACAACAACAACAACAGCTCCAGCATCTCATCCCGGTCTCCCCTACTTACAGTGACCAAACATCTTACATGTGACCTACATCCCCCTCACCTGTTTTATATAATAGAAAGCCAAGAACATAAATACCAGAGAGCCAACAACATAAATACCAGAGAGCTAACAACATAAGCACCAGAGAGCTAACATCATAATTACCAGGGAGCTGAAACTGCCATCTCTTTATTTACAGTGTTCCTTTGATTGGGAAAAGCTTCAGTAAACATAGAAATATGAATAACTACACGATGGTAGTATATACTTCTAAAAAGCCTTTCGAGTGCCCAGAGTGTCGAAAAAGATTCAGTAATCACAGGAAAATGGATAAACACATGATGGTGTGTACAGGTGAGAAACCTGACGAATGCCCAAAGTATGGAAAAAGAAAAAGATCATAGGAAAATGAATAAACACATGATAGTGTATACTCGTTAGAAACCATGTGTGTCCAGAGTGTCGGAAAAGATTTAGTAAAAAGAGAAAAACACATGACGCTTTGTACGGGTGAGAAATCTCATGAGTGTCCAGAATGTGGTTTCTGAACCACCATGAAGACTCCAGAAGATTCAGAGAAAAAGTATCTCTGAAGATTCACAGAATGGTACATACAGGTGAAAAACCTAACGAATGTCCCGAGTGTGGAAAACGTTTTTATAAATTGGGAAATATGGACAGACACTGCTGCATTCCGGTGAGAAATCGTTAAGGAATGACCATTGCGCTAAAAAGATCATTGATCACAGTGGTACAATGAAACATAAACGTGTTTATACTGGTGAGACCTTTTACAAGTGTCCCCAGTGTGGAAAAAGTTTTTGCTATCTTGGAAATACGAATTAACACATGAAGGTGCATGCATATATCGTATAAGAAATATGAGTCCTTTTATATATAGCACAAGAGAACTAACGAATTTTTATGCACTAGATGATTTGTTAAATCATGCCATGTATAGTCCTGGTGGAAGCAATAAAAATCTAATTTCATCCCAAAATATATTGTTTTATTCCATCTCCAAATTATTTGTTTCTCTTAATGTTTCAATTAAACATTTTTTGATAACTTGTTATTTTCAGGATTAAAAAGGGTTTTGTGATAACTTATCTTATATGTAAAAAAATAGAATCTTGAAACCAGTTATATTTCCTAAGGTATCCCAGCTGGTTGGTATCAGTAAGTGAGCAGCTGATTTACTTGAGTAATCTCTCAATTTTCGACAGTTCAACACCAACTACGGAGATTACGGACTCCTCAGACTAGGAAACCTACTAAGAAAGTAGGATTTCTTAGTAGCTCCACCGCCGCACAACAAATACGACACCTACTCGGTACAAGACCTCCTCATGGAGGCCACCACACCAAACTCCAACGACAGCACGGCTGTCGGAAGACCTAGAGGTCAACACTAATCCCACCAGTTCCAAAACTAGGACAGCTTGCCCTCTAGGACTGAAAACCACCATGAAGACCCCAGACCTCTTGTATCAGCTATTGATACAGATAATAGTTCCAAAGACCCTCCACGTACGGGCTCACCATAGCCCAGATAGGACAGATAATGACGAAAAGATAAATAGTATTTTTAATAAATATTTTATCTGTATTTACTAAAGAGGAACGTAACTCTATGCCTTCGGCCGAATAAGTCTAAGTGAGAGAGAACGCGGAATGGTTGACTAGTTTAACACTTAGGAGGGATGATGTTATTAAACAATAGTGAAACTCAAATCAAACAAATCCCCAGGGCCCGCCGAAGTGTTTACCAGGGTGCCCAAAGAATGCTAAGAGGAGCTTTGCGATCCCTTGTCTACCACATATAATAAATCATTAGAGTCAGGCAGAGTGCCAGAGTCGTGGATGGCTGCTAATGTGTACCAATTTTTAAGAAAGGAGATAGATAACTTGCATCAAACAATCTGCCAATTAGCCTAACGTCAATTTTGGAATAGTTACTTGAATCGATTTTCGCAAATACCATTCATTATCATCTTGAAAAACATAAATTAGTAAATAATTCAAATTTGCTATCATTTTATATCAGCATAGCTGTGTACCTTGACTTTAGCAAAGTTTTTGATAGAGTGCCACATGGAAGACTGGTTAAAAAGATAGAGGGTCATGGTATTGGGGGGTGCTATGTTAAGTTGGATGGCTGTACCAAAGGAAACAGAAAGTTAGTACAAATGGGATTAAGTCAGAGTGGGGAAATGTAAGTGGAGTGCCTTAACGCTCTGTCCTGGTACCTCTGTTATTCATAATATATATAAATGATTTAGATTCAGGTTTGAGCAGCAACATTTTCAAATTTGCTGATGATACTAAAACCTGGAGGGCAATAAACACGGAAAAAGCCTTACAATCACTTCAAGACGATCTTAGGGTTTAGAAATGGTCAAAAGCTTAGCAGATGCAGTTTAAATGTTGACAAATGTAAGGTTTTGAGGCTAGGAAATGATGAAAGAGTTATAAGATAAGAGTGAGATGGTGTTGAGATTGCGAAAGAGGTTTGGGAGTTATACAACAAATACAAATATTTATTCAGATAAAGTCCATACATACAAGGTAAGATACAAAAGTTGATGGATTTATAGATAGAGCTAGCACATACAATTCCAATAGATACTATAACGAAAAGCGTTTCGGGCAGGAAAAACACTAAGACTAAAACTTAATACTAATTGAGATTAAAGTATAAATTGTGTTGAGAAAAAATAAGAAAAAAATGTAAAAAAGGGGAGGGGGAGGGGGAAAACATGGCAGAAAAAAAAACAAAAATACAATTTGGTCAACAATCAGTATTGTTTAAACAAGAAGACATGGGTTGACATTTTGGGGGTGAAGTAGGTTACATTGAGTTAATTAGTTTGTACTTAGTTTTTATCTTGAACTGGTTGGGAGAGGTACAGTCTTTAACATAATTGGGAAGGTCATTCCCCATTCGAGGTCCCTTGATTTGTAAAGCATTTCTAGTTTGACTAAGTCGTACTCTTGCAATATCAAATAGGTATTTGTTTCTGGTGTGGTGCTCATGGGATCTGTTACAACCTTCTAGGAAGCTTTTAAGGTCAGGATTGACATTACAGTTCAGCGTTTTATATATATAAAATACACATTAGAGGATGTGCAGGGACTTAATATCTAACATATTAATTTGAGTAATGGTACCGAGTGATGTCTGGGGCCAGAGTTAGATATTGTCCTAATAGCTTATGATTATGATTAGTAAGAATTTAAAAACATAAGATCAATGCATGAATGTTCGTAATACGGCAAAAAGGACACAGGACGTTAGTAACAAGACACCTGGTGTTGTTCTTCAGTTATATCTTTATCTGGTTAGGCCCCTTTTGATTATGCAGTTCAATTTTGCTTGCCGTACTATAGAATGGATATAAATTCACTTGAAGGTGTTTAGCGTAGGATGACAAAGTTAATTCCCCAAATTAGTTACCTGTCATATGAAGCTTAAATTGCATTACACACATAAATCACAATTAAGGCAGCGTCTGGGATCCTCTCGAACGTAGGTTCGAACCCTCATCAGGGTCCTTGTGGATTTGTTGACTTATATTGCATTCACTGTAAAGACGAAGAGTTAGGGTTGATATGATGGAGGTTTACAAGTGGATGAATTGATATAACAAAGGAGATATTAATAGGGTATTATAAAGTATCAGCACAAGAAAAAACAGGAACCAATGTTTTGAGGTATATACATACACAGTGAGGTATAAACTGAGTATGTTTAGATTTTGGAAAGACTTGAGTAAATACTGGTGGGTAATAGGGTTGTTGATTTGTGCAACCAGTTACCGCGTAAGTTGGTGGAGGTCCCGCGATTGTTTGAAACGTGGGTTGGACATGTATATGAGTGGGATTGCGTTGTTATAAACAGCAGCTGACTCGTATGGGCCAATAGGCCTTCTGCAGTTACCTTTCTTCCTATGTTTTTATTTAGGTTATGCAGTTCAGTTTTGGCTATACTCCGTACTATAAAATGGATCTAAATTCAATAGAATGCGTCCAGCGAGGGTTGACAAATTAATCCCTCAAATTAGAAACCTGTCTTATGAAGAAAGATTGACCAAGCTTAAATTACATTCTCCAGAAAGTCAAAGAATTAACTGTGTTTGAGAAAAACATAAAAAGAAAGGTAAATTCAGAGGGCCTATTGGTCAATACGAGGCTGCTCCTATTTATAACCACCCAATCCAAGTTTAGTTCTAAGTTTAGATTTAGGAAAGACTTGGGTAAATACTGGTTCGGTAACAGGGTTGTTGATTTGTTGAAACCAATTACCACGTAACGTGGTGGAGGTGGAGTCCCTCGATTGTTTCAAGCGCGGGTTGGACAAGTATATGAGTGGGATTGGGTGGTTATAAATTGGAGCTGCCTCGTATGGGCCAATAGGCCTTCTGCAGTTGCCTTTGTTCTTATGTTCTTAATCCGTCTCATATACATGTCCAACCCACGCTTGAAACAATCGAGGGACCCCACCTCCACACCTTTCACGCGGTACTGGTTCCACAAATCAACAACCCTGTATTTACCCAAGTCTTTCCTAAATCTAAACTTTTCCAATTTATACCTATTGTTTCGCGTTCTATCTTGTGTTGATACTTTTAATACTCCATTAATATCCCCTTTGTTATGTCCATTCATCCACTTGTAAACCTCTATCATGTCACCCCCTAACTCTTTGCCTTTCCAGTGAATGCAATTTAAGCTGTGTTAATCTTTCTTCATAGGAAAGATTTCTAATTTGGGGAATTAACTTTTTCATCCTACGCTGGACACGTTCAAGTAAATTTATATCCATTCCATAGTACTGCGACCAAAACTGAACTGCATAATCTAAATGGGGCCTAACCATAGCCCCATTGGTTATAGCTATAGCTATATATCTATATGTAGCTATATATCTATATTTACCTATATATATATAGCTAAGATATTGCTGAAGAACAACACCAGGTGTCTTGTTACTAATACTTCGATTAATAAATCCCAGTGTCCTATTTGCTTATTACGAACATTCATGCATTGATCCTTTGGTTTTAAATTCTTACTAATCATAACTGATTGAAGTGTACAGTAAAACAAGTTAATGAAGGGCCATAACAAAGGAGATATTAATATGGTATAAAAAGAATCACACAAGTCAGGACCCGGAACAATAGGTATAAATGAATAAGTTTTGGTTTATAAAAAAACTGTGTTAATACTAGTTCGGTAACATGGTTGTTGATTTGTGGAAGCAATTACCATGTAACGTAGTGTAGGTGGGGGTCCCTTGATTGTCTCAATCGTGTGTTGGACACATATATGAGTGGGATTGGGTGGTTATAAATAGGAGAAGCATCGTATGGGCCAAAAGGCCCTCTGCAGTTACCTTTATTCTTATGCTCCTTTGTCTAATAGTTAAAGAATGTCATATCTGTGGAACATATGCAGAGGCGTCATTATTATACTACTTGTTGGAATGTGAAACAACTGAAGCCCTGCGCATGAAACTCAACATTCAATTAACATTATCAGTTAGATTAGATGCAAAATCCACAGCAATCCTTTTCTGACTATAATGGTCAGAAAAGTAGTTGAAGAATGGGACACACTAGTGAACACTGAATTTACATCCACCACCAAAAAATTATTATTAAAACAAGACTAGAAGCAGTGTGCTAAAAAAAGAAGTGAAAAAGAAATGGGGTAAAGAAGGAAACTTCCACTTCCATTTAATGCTTTGACTGAAATATCACAGTAACAAGGTTTTCGAGAAAACACGAACTCATTGGCGAACTCACTATATCCCGTGCTATACGGGCATTTAGTTTTCAATAGCTAAATCTAAACAACAACAACAACAGCTCCAGCATCTCATCCCGGTCTCCCCTACTTACAGTGACCAAACATCTTACATGTGACCTACATCCCCCTCACCTGTTTTATATAATAGAAAGCCAAGAACATAAATACCAGAGAGCCAACAACATAAATACCAGAGAGCCAACAACATAAGCACCAGAGAGCTAACATCATAATTACCAGGGAGCTGAAACTGCCATCTCTTTATTTACAGTGTTCCTTTGATTGGGAAAAGCTTCAGTAAACATAGAAATATGAATAACTACACGATGGTAGTATATACTTCTAAAAAGCCTTTCGAGTGCCCAGAGTGTCGAAAAAGATTCAGTAATCACAGGAAAATGGATAAACACATGATGGTGTGTACAGGTGAGAAACCTGACGAATGCCCAAAGTATGGAAAAAGAAAAAGATCATAGGAAAATGAATAAACACATGATAGTGTATACTCGTTAGAAACCATGTGTGTCCAGAGTGTCGGAAAAGATTTAGTAAAAAGAGAAAAACACATGACGCTTTGTACGGGTGAGAAATCTCATGAGTGTCCAGAATGTGGTTTCTGAACCACCATGAAGACTCCAGAAGATTCAGAGAAAAAGTATCTCTGAAGATTCACAGAATGGTACATACAGGTGAAAAACCTAACGAATGTCCCGAGTGTGGAAAACGTTTTTATAAATTGGGAAATATGGACAGACACTGCTGCATTCCGGTGAGAAATCGTTAAGGAATGACCATTGCGCTAAAAAGATCATTGATCACAGTGGTACAATGAAACATAAACGTGTTTATACTGGTGAGACCTTTTACAAGTGTCCCCAGTGTGGAAAAAGTTTTTGCTATCTTGGAAATACGAATTAACACATGAAGGTGCATGCATATATCGTATAAGAAATATGAGTCCTTTTATATATAGCACAAGAGAACTAACGAATTTTTATGCACTAGATGATTTGTTAAATCATGCCATGTATAGTCCTGGTGGAAGCAATAAAAATCTAATTTCATCCCAAAATATATTGTTTTATTCCATCTCCAAATTATTTGTTTCTCTTAATGTTTCAATTAAACATTTTTTGATAACTTGTTATTTTCAGGATTAAAAAGGGTTTTGTGATAACTTATCTTATATGTAAAAAAATAGAATCTTGAAACCAGTTATATTTCCTAAGGTATCCCAGCTGGTTGGTATCAGTAAGTGAGCAGCTGATTTACTTGAGTAATCTCTCAATTTTCGACAGTTCAACACCAACTACGGAGATTACGGACTCCTCAGACTAGGAAACCTACTAAGAAAGTAGGATTTCTTAGTAGCTCCACCGCCGCACAACAAATACGACACCTACTCGGTACAAGACCTCCTCATGGAGGCCACCACACCAAACTCCAACGACAGCACGGCTGTCGGAAGACCTAGAGGTCAACACTAATCCCACCAGTTCCAAAACTAGGACAGCTTGCCCTCTAGGACTGAAAACCACCATGAAGACCCCAGACCTCTTGTATCAGCTATTGATACAGATAATAGTTCCAAAGACCCTCCACGTACGGGCTCACCATAGCCCAGATAGGACAGATAATGACGAAAAGATAAATAGTATTTTTAATAAATATTTTATCTGTATTTACTAAAGAGGAACGTAACTCTATGCCTTCGGCCGAATAAGTCTAAGTGAGAGAGAACGCGGAATGGTTGACTAGTTTAACACTTAGGAGGGATGATGTTATTAAACAATAGTGAAACTCAAATCAAACAAATCCCCAGGGCCCGCCGAAGTGTTTACCAGGGTGCCCAAAGAATGCTAAGAGGAGCTTTGCGATCCCTTGTCTACCACATATAATAAATCATTAGAGTCAGGCAGAGTGCCAGAGTCGTGGATGGCTGCTAATGTGTACCAATTTTTAAGAAAGGAGATAGATAACTTGCATCAAACAATCTGCCAATTAGCCTAACGTCAATTTTGGAATAGTTACTTGAATCGATTTTCGCAAATACCATTCATTATCATCTTGAAAAACATAAATTAGTAAATAATTCAAATTTGCTATCATTTTATATCAGCATAGCTGTGTACCTTGACTTTAGCAAAGTTTTTGATAGAGTGCCACATGGAAGACTGGTTAAAAAGATAGAGGGTCATGGTATTGGGGGGTGCTATGTTAAGTTGGATGGCTGTACCAAAGGAAACAGAAAGTTAGTACAAATGGGATTAAGTCAGAGTGGGGAAATGTAAGTGGAGTGCCTTAACGCTCTGTCCTGGTACCTCTGTTATTCATAATATATATAAATGATTTAGATTCAGGTTTGAGCAGCAACATTTTCAAATTTGCTGACGATACTAAAACCTGGAGGGCAATAAACACGGAAAAAGCCTTACAATCACTTCAAGACGATCTTAGGGTTTAGAAATGGTCAAAAGCTTAGCAGATGCAGTTTAAATGTTGACAAATGTAAGGTTTTGAGGCTAGGAAATGATGAAAGAGTTATAAGATAAGAGTGAGATGGTGTTGAGATTGCGAAAGAGGTTTGGGAGTTATACAACAAATACAAATATTTATTCAGATAAAGTCCATACATACAAGGTAAGATACAAAAGTTGATGGATTTATAGATAGAGCTAGCACATACAATTCCAATAGATACTATAACGAAAAGCGTTTCGGGCAGGAAAAACACTAAGACTAAAACTTAATACTAATTGAGATTAAAGTATAAATTGTGTTGAGAAAAAATAAGAAAAAAATGTAAAAAAAGGGGAGGGGGAGGGGGAAAACATGGCAGAAAAAAAAACAAAAATACAATTTGGTCAACAATCAGTATTGTTTAAACAGGAAGACATGAGTTGACATTTTGGGGGTGAAGTAGGTTACATTGAGTTAATTAGTTTGTACTTAGTTTTTATCTTGAACTGGTTGGGAGAGGTACAGTCTTTAACATAATTGGGAAGGTCATTCCCCATTCGAGGTCCCTTGATTTGTAAAACATTTCTAGTTTGACTAAGTCGTACTCTTGCAATATCAAATAGGTATTTGTTTCTGGTGTGGTGCTCATGGGATCTGTTACAACCTTCTAGGAAGCTTTTAAGGTCAGGATTGACATTACAGTTCAGCGTTTTATATATATAAAATACACATTAGAGGATGTGCAGGGACTTAATATCTAACATATTAATTTGAGTAATGGTACCGAGTGATGTCTGGGGCCAGAGTTAGATATTGTCCTAATAGCTTATGATTATGATTAGTAAGAATTTAAAAACATAAGATCAATGCATGAATGTTCGTAATACGGCAAAAAGGACACAGGACGTTAGTAACAAGACACCTGGTGTTGTTCTTCAGTTATATCTTTATCTGGTTAGGCCCCTTTTGATTATGCAGTTCAATTTTGCTTGCCGTACTATAGAATGGATATAAATTCACTTGAAGGTGTTTAGCGTAGGATGACAAAGTTAATTCCCCAAATTAGTTACCTGTCATATGAAGCTTAAATTGCATTACACACATAAATCACAATTAAGGCAGCGTCTGGGATCCTCTCGAACGTAGGTTCGAACCCTCATCAGGGTCCTTGTGGATTTGTTGACTTATATTGCATTCACTGTAAAGACGAAGAGTTAGGGTTGATATGATGGAGGTTTACAAGTGGATGAATTGATATAACAAAGGAGATATTAATAGGGTATTATAAAGTATCAGCACAAGAAAAAACAGGAACCAATGTTTTGAGGTATATACATACACAGTGAGGTATAAACTGAGTATGTTTAGATTTTGGAAAGACTTGAGTAAATACTGGTGGGTAATAGGGTTGTTGATTTGTGCAACCAGTTACCGCGTAAGTTGGTGGAGGTCCCGCGATTGTTTGAAACGTGGGTTGGACATGTATATGAGTGGGATTGCGTTGTTATAAACAGCAGCTGACTCGTATGGGCCAATAGGCCTTCTGCAGTTACCTTTCTTCCTATGTTTTTATTTAGGTTATGCAGTTCAGTTTTGGCTATACTCCGTACTATAAAATGGATCTAAATTCAATAGAATGCGTCCAGCGAGGGTTGACAAATTAATCCCTCAAATTAGAAACCTGTCTTATGAAGAAAGATTGACCAAGCTTAAATTACATTCTCCAGAAAGTCAAAGAATTAACTGTGTTTGAGAAAAACATAAAAAGAAAGGTAAATTCAGAGGGCCTATTGGTCAATACGAGGCTGCTCCTATTTATAACCACCCAATCCAAGTTTAGTTCTAAGTTTAGATTTAGGAAAGACTTGGGTAAATACTGGTTCGGTAACAGGGTTGTTGATTTGTTGAAACCAATTACCACGTAACGTGGTGGAGGTGGGGTCCCTCGATTGTTTCAAGCGCGGGTTGGACAAGTATATGAGTGGGATTGGGTGGTTATAAATTGGAGCTGCCTCGTATGGGCCAATAGGCCTTCTGCAGTTGCCTTTGTTCTTATGTTCTTAATCCGTCTCATATACATGTCCAACCCACGCTTGAAACAATCGAGGGACCCCACCTTCACGCGGTACTGGTTCCACAAATCAACAACCCTGTATTTACCCAAGTCTTTCCTAAATCTAAACTTTTCCAATTTATACCTATTGTTTCGCGTTCTATCTTGTGTTGATACTTTTAATACTCCATTAATATCCCCTTTGTTATGTCCATTCATCCACTTGTAAACCTCTATCATGTCACCCCCTAACTCTTTGCCTTTCCAGTGAATGCAATTTAAGCTGTGTTAATCTTTCTTCATAGGAAAGATTTCTAATTTGGGGAATTAACTTTTTCATCCTACGCTGGACACGTTCAAGTAAATTTATATCCATTCCATAGTACTGCGACCAAAACTGAACTGCATAATCTAAATGGGGCCTAACCATAGCCCCATTGGTTATAGCTATAGCTATATATCTATATGTAGCTATATATCTATATTTACCTATATATATAGCTAAGATATTGCTGAAGAACAACACCAGGTGTCTTGTTACTAATACTTCGATTAATAAATCCCAGTGTCCTATTTGCTTATTACGAACATTCATGCATTGATCCTTTGGTTTTAAATTCTTACTAATCATAACTGATTGAAGTGTACAGTAAAACAAGTTAATGAAGGGCCATAACAAAGGAGATAATAATATGGTATAAAAAGAATCACACAAGTCAGGACCCGGAACAATAGGTATAAATGAATAAGTTTTGGTTTATAAAAAAAACTGTGTTAATACTAATTCGGTAACATGGATGTTGATTTGTGGAAGCAATTACCATGTAACGTAGTGTACGTGGGGGTCCCTTGATTGTCTCAATCGTGTGTTGGACATATATATGAGTGGGATTGGGTGGTTATAAATAGGAGAAGCATCGTATGGGCCAAAAGGCCCTCTGCAGTTACCTTTATTCTTATGCTCCTTTGTCTAATAGTTAAAGAATGTCATATCTGTGGAACATATGCAGAGGCGTCATTATTATACTACTTGTTGGAATGTGAAACAACTGAAGCCCTGCGCATCAAACTCAACATTCAATTAACATTATCAGTTAGATTAGATGCAAAATCCACAGCAATCCTTTTCTGACTATAATGGTCAGAAAAGTAGTTGAAGAATGGGACACACTAGTGAACACTGAATCTACATCCACCACCAAAAAATTATTATTAAAACAAGACTAGAAGCAGTGTGCTAAAAAAAAGAAGTGAAAAAGAAATCGGGGTAAAGAAGGAAACTTCCACTTCCATTTAACGCTTTGACTGAAATATCACAGTAACAAGGTTTTCGAGAAAAACACGAACTCATTGGCGAACTCACTATATCCCGTGCTATACAGGCATTTAGTTTTCAATAGCTAAATCTAAACAACAACAACAACAGCTCCAGCATCTCATCCCGGTCTCCCCTACTTACAGTGACCAAACATCTTACATGTGACCTACATCCCCCTCACCTGTTTTATATAATAGAAAGCCAAGAACATAAATACCAGAGAGCCAACAACATAAATACCAGAGAGCCAACAACATAAACACCAGAGAGCTAACATCATAATTACCAGGGAGCTGAAACTGCCATCTTTTTATTTACAGTGTTCCTTTGATTGGGAAAAGCTTCAGTAAACATAGAAATATGAATAACTACACGATGGTAGTATATACTTCTAAAAAGCCTTTCGAGTGCCCAGAGTGTCGAAAAAGATTCAGTAATCACAGGAAAATGGATAAACACATGATGGTGTGTACAGGTGAGAAACCTGACGAATGCCCAAAGTATGGAAAAAGAAAAAGATCATAGGAAAATGAATAAACACATGATAGTGTATACTCGTTAGAAACCATGTGTGTCCAGAGTGTCGGAAAAGATTTAGTAAAAAGAGAAAAACACATGACGCTTTGTACGGGTGAGAAATCTCATGAGTGTCCAGAATGTGGTTTCTGAACCACCATGAAGACTCCAGAAGATTCAGAGAAAAAGTATCTCTGAAGATTCACAGAATGGTACATACAGGTGAAAAACCTAACGAATGTCCCGAGTGTGGAAAACGTTTTTATAAATTGGGAAATATGGACAGACACTGCTGCATTCCGGTGAGAAATCGTTAAGGAATGACCATTGCGCTAAAAAGATCATTGATCACAGTGGTACAATGAAACATAAACGTGTTTATACTGGTGAGACCTTTTACAAGTGTCCCCAGTGTGGAAAAAGTTTTTGCTATCTTGGAAATACGAATTAACACATGAAGGTGCATGCATATATCGTATAAGAAATATGAGTCCTTTTATATATAGCACAAGAGAACTAACGAATTTTTATGCACTAGATGATTTGTTAAATCATGCCATGTATAGTCCTGGTGGAAGCAATAAAAATCTAATTTCATCCCAAAATATATTGTTTTATTCCATCTCCAAATTATTTGTTTCTCTTAATGTTTCAATTAAACATTTTTTGAAACTTGTTATTTTCAGGATTAAAAAAGGTTTTGTGATAACTTATCTTATATGTAAAAAAATTGAATCTTGAAACCAGTTATATTTCCTAAGGTATCCCAGCTGGTTGGTATCAGTAAGTGAGCAGCTGATTTACTTAAGTAAATCTTAAGTAATTGAGTAATCTCTCAATTTTCGACAGTTCAACACCAACTACGGAGATTACGGACTCCTCAGACTAGGAAACCTAAGAAAGTAGGATTTCTTAGTAGCTCCACCGCCGCACAACAAATACGACACCTACTCGGTACAAGACCTCCTCATGGAGGCCACCACACCAAACTCCAACGACAGCACGGCTGTCGGAAGACCTAGAGGTCAACACTAATCCCACCAGTTCCAAAACTAGGACAGCTTGCCCTCTAGGACTGAAAACCACCATGAAGACCCCAGACCTCTTGTATCAGCTATTGATACAGATAATAGTTCCAAAGACCCTCCACGTACGGGCTCACCTATAGCCCAGATAGGACAGATAATGACGAAAAGATAAATAGTACTTTTAATAAATATTTTATCTGTATTTACTAAAGAGGAACGTAACTCTATGCCTTCGGCCGAATAAGTCTAAGTGAGAGAGAACGCGGAATGGTTGACTAGTTTAACACTTAGGAGGGATGATGTTATTAAACAATAGTGAAACTCAAATCAAACAAATCCCCAGGGCCCGCCGAAGTGTTTACCAGGGTGCCCAAAGAATGCTAAGAGGAGCTTTGCGATCCCTTGTCTACCACATATAATAAATCATTAGAGTCAGGCAGAGTGCCAGAGTCGTGGATGGCTGCTAATGTGTACCAATTTTTAAGAAAGGAGATAGATAACTTGCATCAAACAATCTGCCAATTAGCCTAACGTCAATTTTGGAATAGTTACTTGAATCGATTTTCGCAAATACCATTCATTATCATCTTGAAAAACATAAATTAGTAAATAATTCAAATTTGCTATCATTTTATATCAGCATAGCTGTGTACCTTGACTTTAGCAAAGTTTTTGATAGAGTGCCACATGGAAGACTGGTTAAAAAGATAGAGGGTCATGGTATTGGGGGGGGGGGTGCTATGTTAAGTTGGATGGCTGTACCAAAGGAAACAGAAAGTTAGTACAAATGGGATTAAATCAGAGTGGGGAAATGCAAGTGGAGTGCCTTAACGCTCTGTCCTGGTACCTCTGTTATTCATAATATATATAAATGATTTAGATTCAGGTTTGAGCAGCAACATTTTCAAATTTGCTGATGATACTAAAACCTGGAGGGCAATAAACACGGAAAAAGGCTTACAATCACTTCAAGACGATCTTAGGGTTTAGAAATGGTCAAAAGCTTAGCAGATGCAGTTTAAATGTTGACAAATATAAGGTTTTGAGGCTTGGAAATGATGAAAGAGTTATAAGATAAGAGTGAGATGGTGTTGAGATTGCGAAAGAGGTTTGGGAGTTATACAACATATAATAATATTTATTCAGATAAAGTCCATACATACAAGGTAAGATACAAATGTCGATGGATTTATAGATAGAGCTAGCACATACAATTCCAATAGATACTATAACGAAAAGCGTTTCGGGCAGGAAAAACACGAAGACTAAAACTTAATACTAATTGAGATTAAAGTATAAATTGTGTTGAGAAAAAAATGTAAAAAAGGGAAGGGGGAGGGGGAGAACATGGCAGAAAACAAAAACAAAAATACAATTTGGTCAACAATCAGTACTTTTTAAACAAGAAGACATTTGTTGACATTTTGGGGGTGAAGTAGGTTACATTGAGTTAATTAGTTTGTACTTAGTTTTTATCTTGAACTGGTTGGGAGAGGTACAGTCTTTAACCTAATTGGGAAGGTCATTCCCCATTCGAGGTCCCTTGATTTGTAAAGCATTTCTAGTTTGACTAAGTCGTACTCTTGCAATAGTCAAATAGGTATTTGTTTCTGGTGTGGTGCTCATGGGATCTGTTACAACCTTCTAGGAAGCTTTTAAGGTCAGGATTGACATTACAGTTCAGCATTTTATATATATAAAATACACATTAGAGGATGTGCAGGGACTTAATATCTAACATATTAATTTGAGTAATGGTACCGAGTGATGTCTGGGGCCAGAGTTAGATATTGTCCTAATAGCTTATGATTATGATTAGTAAGAATTTAAAAACATAAGATCAATGCATGAATGTTCGTAATACGGCAAAAAGGACACAGGACGTTAGTAACAAGACACCTGGTGTTGTTCTTCAGTTATATCTTTATCTGGTTAGGCCCCTTTTGATTATGCAGTTCAATTTTGCTTGCCGTACTATAGAATGGATATAAATTCACTTGAAGGTGTTTAGCGTAGGATGACAAAGTTAATTCCTCAAATTAGTTACCTGTCATATGAAGCTTAAATTGCATTACACACATAAATCACAATTAGGGCACCGTCTGGGATCCTCTCGAACGTAGGTTCGAACCCTCATCAGGGTCCTTGTGGATTTGTTGACTTATATTGCATTCACTGGAAAGACGAAGATTTAGGTTTGATATGATGGAGGTTTACAAGTGGATGAATTGATATAACAAAGGAGATATTAATAGGGTATTAAAAAGTATCAGCACAAGAAAAAACAGGAACCAATGTTTTGAGGTATATACATACACAGTGAGGTATAAACTGAGTATGTTTAAATTTTGGAAAGACTTGAGTAAATACTGGTGGGTAATAGGGTTGTTGTTTTTTGCAACCAGTTACCGCGCAAGTTGGTGGAGGTCCCGCGATTGTTTGAAACGTGGGTTGGACATGTATATGAGTGGGATTGCGTTGTTATAAACAGCAGCTGACTCGTATGGGCCAATAGGCCTTCTGCAGTTACCTTTCTTCCTATGTTTTTATTTAGGCTATGCAGTTCAGTTTTGGCTATACTCCGTACTATAAAATGGATCTAAATTCAATAGAATGCGTCCAGCGAGGGTTGACAAATTAATCCCTCAAATTAGAAACCTCTCTTATGAAGAAAGATTGACCAAGCTTAAATTACATTCTCCAGAAAGTCAAAGAATTAACTGTTGAGAAAAACATAAAAAGAAAGGTAAATTCAGAGGGCCTATTGGTCAATACGAGGCTGCTCCTATTTATAACCACCCAATCCAAGTTTAGTTCTAAGTTTAGATTTAGGAAAGACTTGGGTAAATACTGGTTCGGTAACAGGGTTGTTGATTTGTTGAAAGCAATTACCACGTAACACGGTGGAGGTGGGGTCCCTCGATTGTTTCAAGCGCGGGTTGGACAAGTATATGAGTGGGATTGGGTGGTTATAAATTGGAGCTGCCTCGTATGGGCCAATAGGCCTTCTGCAGTTGCCTTTGTTCTTAATCCGTCTCATATACATGTCCAACCCACGCTTGAAACAATCGAGGGACCATACCTCCACCACGTTACGCGGTAACTGGTTCCACAAATCAACAACCCTGTATTTACCCAAGTCTTTCCTAAATCTAAACTTTTCCAATTAATACCTATTGTTTCGCGTTCTATCTTGTGTTGATACTTTTAATACTCCATTAATATCCCCTTTGTTATGTCCATTCATCCACTTGGAAACCTCTATCATGTCACCCCCTAACTCTTTGCCTTTCCAATGATTGCAATTTAAGCTGTGTTAATCTTTCTTCATATGAAAGATTTCTAAATCTTTGGGGAATTAACTTTGTCATCCTACGCTGGACACGTTCAAGTAAATTTATATCCATAGTACTGCGACCAAAACTGAACTGCATAATCTAAATGGGGCCTAACCATAGCCCCATTGGTTATAGCTATAGCTATATATCTATATGTAGCTATATATCTATATTTACCTATATACCCGCATTAGGTCAGGTGATAATACAATGAAGGTGAAAACATGGGGGGATACATAAGGGATAAACATAGGGGCTGCAGAAGGCTTATTGGCCCATACGAGGCATCTCCTATCTAAACACAAAGATTAATCCAGTGTAATTGGCCTGTTATGTTGGACATTGTCTTCTGTGTTGGCATCGATATGTTCTTGTCTTGTCCTTACTCTCACGGTGGGTAGAGTAAATAGTTCCGTGATTTGGGTGTTCATGGTAGGTCGCTCTATTCTTATGTGAATTGCCTCAAGAATTTGTAATCTTCTTGAATCTTGGGTTTTGTCTATTATGCAAGTATTCTTGTTCAACATTTCTCTTGTTAAAGTAATGTCATGGGCTTGTCTCATGTGATTCCTAGGGGCACCAGATTGAAGATGGCATGTCAAACGCCTCGTCAGCTTGGTCGACGTCATACCTATGTACTTACATTGATGGTTACATCCTTCGTGGGGGCAAGTGTACATGTATACAACGCTTGACTGCTGGAGAGGGTTCTCCGTCGGCTTCGGGCTGTTTTTGATAAGGAGTTCGGAAGTCTTCTTGGTTTTGTAGAATATTATCAGGTTTATGTTTTGGTTAGGAGTAGTGCTTTTTACTCCTTTACGGATTATTTCTTTCATTATTCTTTCCTCTTTTATATGTTCACTGTGCATGGTTGATTTGTAATATAATTTTATTGGGGGTGTTGTGGTTTCTGTTCTGGGTTCTGAATTATACCAACGGTCCAAGTGTCTTCTTATAGCAGCGTATATTTCCGCGTTGCTATATCCGTTGTTCACCAATACCTGAGTTACTCTTTCAAACTCTCTACTCACGTTGCACCATTCAGAGCAGTGGGTAAGCGCTCGACGAATAAAAGCATTGAGAACACTGGCTTTGTATCTTTGGGGGCACTCACTTCTACCGTTCAGGCATAATCCTATGTTGGTGGGCTTGGTGTATACGTTGGTGCTTAAAGAGGTTCCTGTTTTTGTTATTAGTACATCCAAGAATGGCAGACTGTTATTTTCACTATTTTCATGTTTAAATCATGTGTAAATTTCATGTGTAAAAGAGAGTACTGACTCTCTCTCTAGGTGTCTTTTTAGGTCAATTAGTTCATCTGAGTCTTTTACTATTACGAATATGTCATCTACATAACGGCAGTATACAGTTGGTTTTTGTCTGCTACTGAAGACCCTATCTTCGATGGTTCCCATATAAAAATTAGCAAATAGGAGTAAAAAGCACTACTCCTAACCAAAACATAAACCTGATAATATTCTACAAAACCAAGAAGATTTCCGAACTCCTTATCAAAAACAGTCCGAAGCCGACGGAGAACCCTCTCCAGCAGTCAAGCGTTGTATACATGTACACTTGCCTCCACGAAGGATGTAACCTTCAATGTAAGTACATAGGTATGACGTCGACCAAGCTGACGAGGCGTTTGACATGCCATCTTCAATCTGGTGCCCCTAGGAATCACATGAGACAAGCCCATGACATTACTCTAACAAGAGAAATGTTGAACAAGAATACTTGCATAATAGACAAAACCCAAGATTCAAGAAGATTACAAATTCTTGAGGCAATTCACATAAGAATAGAGCGACCTACCATGAACACCCAAATCACGGAACTATTTACTCTACCCACCATGAGAGTAAGGACAAGACAAGAACATATCGATGCCAACACAGAAGACAATGTCCAACATAACAGGCCAATTACACTGGATTAATCTTTGTGTTTAGATAGGAGATGCCTCGTATGGGCCAATAAGCTTTCTGCAGCCCCTATGTTTATCCCCCCATGTTTTCACCTTCATTGTATTTACCTATATATATAGCTAAGATATTGCTGAAGAACAACACCAGGTGTCTTGTTACTAATACTTCGATTCGCAGTGTCCTATTTGCTTATTACGAACATTCATGCATTGATCCTTTGGTTTTAAATTCTTACTAATCATAACTGATTGAAGTGTACAGTAAAACAAGTTAATGAAGGGCCATAACAAAGGAGATAATAATATGGTATAAAAAGAATCACACAAGTCAGGACCCGGAACAATAGGTATAAATGAATAAGTTTTGGTTTATAAAAAAACTGTGTTAATACTAATTCGGTAACATGGATGTTGATTTGTGGAAGCAATTACCATGTAACGTAGTGTATGTGGGGGTCCCTTGATTGTCTCAATCGTGTGTTGGACACATATATGAGTGGGATTGGGTGGTTATAAATAGGGTATTAAAAAGTACAGCACAAGAAAAAACAGGAACCAATGTTTTGAGGTATATACATACACAGTGAGGTATAAACTGAGTATGTTTAGATTTTGGAAAGACGTGAGTAAATACTGGTGGGTAATAGGGTTGTTGATTTTTGCAACCAGTTACCGCGTAAGTTGGTGGAGGTCCCGCGATTGTTTGAAACGTGGGTTGGACATGTATATGAGTGGGATTGCGTTGTTATAAACAGCAGCTGACTCGTATGGGCCAATAGGCCTTCTGCAGTTAACTTTCTTCCTATGTTTTTATTTAGGCTATTCAGTTCAGTTTTGGCTATACTCCGTACTATAAAATGGATCTAAATTCAATAGAATGCGTCCAGCGAGGGTTGACAAATTAATCCCTCAAATTAGAAACCTCTCTTATGAAGAAAGATTGACCAAGCTTAAATTACATTCTCCAGAAAGTCAAAGAATTAACTGTGAGAAAAACATAAAAAGAAAGGTAAATTCAGAGGGCCTATTGGTCAATACGAGGCTGCTCCTATTTATAACCACCCAATCCAAGTTTAGTTCTAAGTTTAGATTTAGGAAAGACTTGGGTAAATACTGGTTCGGTAACAGGGTTGTTGATTTGTTGAAACTAATTACCACATAACACGGTGGAGGTGGGGTCCCTCGATTGTTTCAAGTGCGGGTTGGACAAGTATATGAGTGGGATTGGGTGGTTATAAATTGGAGCTGCCTCGTATGGGCCAATAGGCCTTCTGCAGTTGCCTTTGTTCTTAATCCGTCTCATATATATGTCCAACCCACGCTTGAAACAATCGAGGGACCATACCTCCACCACGTTACGCGGTAACTGGTTCCACAAATCAACAACCCTGTATTTACCCAAGTCTTTCCTAAATCTAAACTTTTCCAATTTACACCTATTGTTTCGCGTTCTATCTTGTGTTGATACTTTTAATACTCCATTAATATCCCCTTTGTTATGTCCATTCATCCACTTGTAAACCTCTATCATGTCACCCCCTAACTCTTTGCCTTTCCAGTGAATGCAATTTAAGCTGTGTTAATCTTTCTTCATATGAAAGATTTCTAAATCTTTGGGGAATTAACTTTGTCATCCTACGCTGGACACGTTCAAGAAAATTTATATCCATAGTACTGCGACCAAAATTGAACTGCATAATCTAAATGGGGCCTAACCATAGCCCCATTGGTTATAGCTATAGCTATATATCTATATGTAGCTATATATCTATATTTACCTATATACCCGCATTAGGTCAGGTGATAATACAATGAAGGTGAAAACATGGGGGGATACATAAGGGATAAACATAGGGGCTGCAGAAGGCTTATTGGCCCATACGAGGCATCTCCTATCTAAACACTAAGATTAATCCAGTGTAATTGGCCTGTTATGTTGGACATTGTCTTCTGTGTTGGCATCGATATGTTCTTGTCTTGTCCTTACTCTCATGGTGGGTAGAGTAAATAGTTCCGTGATTTGGGTGTTCATGGTAGGTCGCTCTATTCTTATGTGAATTGCCTCAAGAATTTGTAATCTTCTTGAATCTTGGGTTTTGTCTATTATGCAAGTATTCTTGTTCAACATTTCTCTTGTTAAAGTAATGTCATGGGCTTGTCTCATGTGATTCCTAGGGGCACCAGATTGAAGATGGCATGTCAAACGCCTCGTCAGCTTGGTCGACGTCATACCTATGTACTTACATTGATGGTTACATCCTTCGTGGGGGCAAGTGTACATGTATACAACGCTTGACTGCTGTAGAGGGTTCTCCGTCGGCTTCGGGCTGTTTTTGATAAGGAGTTCGGAAGTCTTCTTGGTTTTGTAGAATATTATCAGGTTTATGTTTTGGTTAGGAGTAGTGCTTTTTACTCCTTTACGGATTATTTCTTTCATTATTCTTTCCTCTTTTATATGTTCACTGTGCATGGTTGATTTGTAATATAATTTTATTGGGGGTGTTGTGGTTTCTGTTCTGGGTTCTGAATTATACCAACGGTCCAAGTGTCTTCTTATAGCAGCGTTTATTTCCGCGTTGCTATATCCGTTGTTCACCAATACCTGAGTTACTCTTTCAAACTCTCTACTCACGTTGCACCATTCAGAGCAGTGGGTAAGCGCTCGACGAATAAAAGCATTGAGAACACTGGCTTTGTATCTTTGGGGGCACTCACTTCTACCGTTCAGGCATAATCCTATGTTGGTGGGCTTGGTATATACGTTGGTGCTTAAAGAGGTTCCTGTTTTTGTTATTAGTACATCCAAGAATGGCAGACTGTTATTTTCACTATTTTCATGTGTAAATCGGAGTACTGACTCTCTCTCTAGGTGTCTTTTTAGGTCAATTAGTTCATCTGAGTCTTTTACTATTACGAATATGTCATCTACATAACGGCAGTATACAGTTGGTTTTTGTCTGCTACTGAAGACCCTATCTTCGATGGTTCCCATATAAAAATTAGCAAATAGGAGTAAAAAGCACTACTCCTAACCAAAACATAAACCTGATAATATTCTACAAAACCAAGAAGATTTCCGAACTCCTTATCAAAAACAGTCCGAAGCCGACGGAGAACCCTCTCCAGCAGTCAAGCGTTGTATACATGTACACTTGCCTCCACGAAGGATGTAACCTTCAATGTAAGTACATAGGTATGACGTCGACCAAGCTGACGAGGCGTTTGACATGCCATCTTCAATCTGGTGCCCCTAGGAATCACATGAGACAAGCCCATGACATTACTCTAACAAGAGAAATGTTGAACAAGAATACTTGCATAATAGACAAAACCCAAGATTCAAGAAGATTACAAATTCTTGAGGCAATTCACATAAGAATAGAGCGACCTACCATGAACACCCAAATCACGGAACTATTTACTCTACCCACCATGAGAGTAAGGACAAGACAAGAACATATCGATGCCAACACAGAAGACAATGTCCAACATAACAGGCCAATTACACTGGATTAATCTTTGTGTTTAGATAGGAGATGCCTCGTATGGGCCAATAAGCTTTCTGCAGCCCCTATGTTTATCCCCCCATGTTTTCACCTTCATTGTATTTACCTATATATATAGCTAAGATATTGCTGAAGAACAACACCAGGTGTCTTGTTACTAATACTTCGATTCGCAGTGTCCTATTTGCTTATTACGAACATTCATGCATTGATCCTTTGGTTTTAAATTCTTACTAATCATAACTGATTGAAGTGTACAGTAAAACAAGTTAATGAAGGGCCATAACAAAGGAGATAATAATATGGTATAAAAAGAATCACACAAGTCAGGACCCGGAACAATAGGTATAAATGAATAAGTTTTGGTTTATAAAAAAACTGTGTTAATACTAATTCGGTAACATGGATGTTGATTTGTGGAAGCAATTACCATGTAACGTAGTGTATGTGGGGGTCCCTTGATTGTCTCAATCGTGTGTTGGACACATATATGAGTGGGATTGGGTGGTTATAAATAGGGTATTAAAAAGTACAGCACAAGAAAAAACAGGAACCAATGTTTTGAGGTATATACATACACAGTGAGGTATAAACTGAGTATGTTTAGATTTTGGAAAGACGTGAGTAAATACTGGTGGGTAATAGGGTTGTTGATTTTTGCAACCAGTTACCGCGTAAGTTGGTGGAGGTCCCGCGATTGTTTGAAACGTGGGTTGGACATGTATATGAGTGGGATTGCGTTGTTATAAACAGCAGCTGACTCGTATGGGCCAATAGGCCTTCTGCAGTTACCTTTCTTCCTATGTTTTTATTTAGGCTATTCAGTTCAGTTTTGGCTATACTCCGTACTATAAAATGGATCTAAATTCAATAGAATGCGTCCAGCGAGGGTTGACAAATTAATCCCTCAAATTAGAAACCTCTCTTATGAAGAAAGATTGACCAAGCTTAAATTACATTCTCCAGAAAGTCAAAGAATTAACTGTGAGAAAAACATAAAAAGAAAGGTAAATTCAGAGGGCCTATTGGTCAATACGAGGCTGCTCCTATTTATAACCACCCAATCCAAGTTTAGTTCTAAGTTTAGATTTAGGAAAGACTTGGGTAAATACTGGTTTGGTAACAGGGTTGTTGATTTGTTGAAACTAATTACCACATAACACGGTGGAGGTGGGGTCCCTCGATTGTTTCAAGTGCGGGTTGGACAAGTATATGAGTGGGATTGGGTGGTTATAAATTGGAGCTGCCTCGTATGGGCCAATAGGCCTTCTGCAGTTGCCTTTGTTCTTAATCCGTCTCATATATATGTTCAACCCACGCTTGAAACAATCGAGGGACCATACCTCCACCACGTTACGCGGTAACTGGTTCCACAAATCAACAACCCTGTATTTACCCAAGTCTTTCCTAAATCTAAACTTTTCCAATTTACACCTATTGTTTCGCGTTCTATCTTGTGTTGATACTTTTAATACTCCATTAATATCCCCTTTGTTATGTCCATTCATCCACTTGTAAACCTCTATCATGTCACCCCCTAACTCTTTGCCTTTCCAGTGAATGCAATTTAAGCTGTGTTAATCTTTCTTCATATGAAAGATTTCTAAATCTTTGGGGAATTAACTTTGTCATCCTACGCTGGACACGTTCAAGTAAATTTATATCCATAGTACTGCGACCAAAATTGAACTGCATAATCTAAATGGGGCCTAACCATAGCCCCATTGGTTATAGCTATAGCTATATATCTATATGTAGCTATATATCTATATTTACCTATATATATTGCTGAGAAATTGCTGAAATTAGAAAGCAATTAGTGTGGACATGTATATGGAGCTCTGAGAGCAGAGATGGATTCCCTGCGGGAGGAGGTACGACGGCTGAGACTTCGGGAGGAAACGAAGGAGGAGGCCAGAATGGGTATAAATTTATCTAGAGCATCTAGATCTAACAGTATTTATGTCATGGGTGACTTTAATTTTAGTGGAATAAACTGGGTGAACAAAACAGGGAATAGCGAAGCAGAAGATTTTCTAGAATTAATTGACGATTGCTTTCTTACGCAACACATTAAGGAACCAACGCCGGAAAATAGTATTTTAGATTTAGTGTTAACTAACAGGGAAACACAAATTAATGACATCGAAATAGGGTGAGCTAGGGAACAGTGATCACAAAGTAATCAGATTTAGCATAGAATGGAATAGACCTGTTGGAGAAAATTCTGTTAAAGTGCCAGATTTTCGAAAAGCTGATTTTAATAGCCTAAGAAATTTTTTGGGTCAAATTGATTGGAAACTCTTGGGTATGGAGTGTGGGCCGGTCTTAGAGCGAGACATGAACCCAGCGATAGGTGACGTAAAAGGGGATTTCGATGTGAATTTAATATATAACTTATTTAAGAATATTCTAAACAAAGCACAAGAACGTAGTATACCATACAAATTGAATAGGTCGAATACTAACGACCCAAAGTGGATAACAAATAATTTAAAGAACCTTATAGGTAAAAAGAAAGCTTGGTACAAAAGGATTAAGAATGAGGAAGTCAGGTTAGAACAGGAATTCATACAACTGGTTAGAAATGTTAAAAAAGAGATTAGGAAAGCAAAAAGAAACTATGAAATTCGCATAGCAGAGCAAGCAAAGTCAAATCCTAAAGGGTTTTTTCAGTTATATCGAGCTAAGACTAGGGAAAGGATAGGTCCATTAAAATCTGAGACAGGTGAAATAACGGATAATGACAAGGAGATGAGTAGTATTTTTAACAAATATTTTATATCTGTATTTACTAAAGAAGAACTTAACAATATGCCTTCAGCCGAACAAGTCTATGTGGGTGGGGATGAGGACAGGTTGACTAGTTTAGCAGTTACCAGGGAGGATGTAATTAAACAATTAGAAAAACTAAAACCAAACAAATCCCCAGGGCCGGATGAAGTGTTTGCCAGGGTGCTTAAAGAATGCAAAGAGGAGCTTTCCGAGCCACTCTCTACCATATTTAATAAATCAATAGAGTTAGGCAGATTCTATCAGGTCGATCAGCCTAAGTAATGTTTAGATCGAGCAGATACCTCCTAACCTCCATTTTTGGTACTTTCAATATCTTCCGAGTCTGCTTGATTTATCGCCACCCCTCTTAGTTCAGGGACCTTTCCATGCTCTATTGTAAAGAATTCTTACAATCATTATTCTTGTTGAGTTCTTTACACACCTCCTTGTCATTGTTGTTGGAATTTATCCCACACAGGTTAAGTATATTAAGAAGGCTACAGCATTTAAGTATGTGAAAGGTAAGACTCAACAGCAACAAAGCCACGACTAAGGTTCGTGTTGGGTATGTTACTACTTTCGCTTCTAATGTGTGATTTGGTCATTATATCTTCAGCCACGTTATTATGACTCATCGTCTGACAGGCAGTTTTGTTGGATATAAATAGGAGCTGCCTATCGTCAGTTTCCTTGATACATATATTCTTATTGATTTTAACAGCGAACAATGGATGAGAGGCGAGTTAACAAGTCTGGTTGGGTATTTAGTTGAATGTAGATTTAAATGACGCATCTACAATGTTAACATGACCCAATTAGTGTGGACCAATTGGCTAACTGTGTTACTCTAATTCTGATGCTATAGAAAACTTATGTTAAAAAGGTTAGATAAGTTAATATATTGTGACGGTAACGCGTTGGTGTTCGGCTGTTTAAGGCTAGGGGTATGGCCTCGTCACATAGTTATAAAAAAAAATAGAAAACTGGAACTTCGTCTGTGGTAAGGTAAGGAGAAGACACACAAAACACAAGTAAACTTTAACAATGAAATTTTAATTACGTTAAATAAATCAAAACATGAAAAAATGGACAAACAAATTTGTATAATAAAATCAATCAATCAAAATAATAAGAATAATTAAATGACACAATGAAAAGTTACGTTAAGACAAAATAACAAGAAGTGCAATACAAAAATAACGGTAAGGTGCTGGAATATTGGCTTTAGGCTACCACCTCTCTCAGTATACGCTAACGTCTAGCCGGGAGGAGTGGTAACTGCGGAAGCACAGAATATTCTGAGGTCAGAGGTCGTGGCGACCCCAGATATCAAGTAGTATGGGGGGGGACGAGTGCAGTTGCAGCCAGACCGGCGACCAATCAGCGAGGAGCCGGCAGCGATCAACAGGTAGTTTGGCGGTTTGAGTCTGAACAGGTGTCCCTGGCTGCATACGTTTTGCGCTCTGGCAAACCTTGCTGGTGTTGTTGTCGTTGTTGGACATTTCTTCCATAGTAGTTATATATATTTGTTGCGACGTATTTGTGGAGGGAAGAGCAGGCTCAATCTCTTGAAGGAGATTACCGTCACAACTCTCCCCCGAAGCCTGCGGTTCTGGAAGAAGTACGTCGTTATGTGGTGGAGTATTAGATGGAGTTTCTTCTACTTCATAAACTCTGGAGAGATCAGGGGCTAAGATGTTGTCAGACTCTAGCGTGTCTCCAGGTTGAATTTCTGCAGTTAGCAAGCCCATAGTAGAAGACGTTGAGATGAGAAGTGGGCGTGCTGCAGGAGGTGTAGGGTGGTGTGGTCCGTGTTGATGGTGGACCGAGCACTTTTCAGGTGTGGAGTGAAGTGCTGAAGCTTCAGGATGATGAAGAGTAGCTCCTTGCCAATTGTTCCGTAGTTCCTTGTAACAGTAGTTGCCGGCAGGTGTATTCTTCTCGCCTCGTTGCTGCATCACGACACCACCAACGTCGGTACCATTGGCGTCGACATGGAGGATGAAGGGCTTATCTGACGAGGTGAGAGTGGAATTAGAAGAGGGCAAAGGAGCACGATTATTATCCTGAAAGCATTTGGGAAGATCATTAAGGATTTCGGAATTAGAAAGCGCTGACTCCTTGTCAGTGCTTTCGGGAGGAGAAGCTGGGAAGGTCTCACTGTGGATGTAGGGTTCTGTGAAGGTGGAATAGTTAGTTAGGACAGTGGGAGGAGTACCATTATATTGCTTCAGGAGGTTGACGTGGCACAGCTGGGTCTTCCGCCGCCTATCTGGAGTCTCTATTACGTAGTTGTTATTATTCCTGCACTCTTTGACGCGGTAGGGTCCTGAAAACCTGTTTTGTAAAGGTGAACCTGGGATAGGGAAATATGCAAGGACGAAGTCTCCCGGCTTGAATTTTCTTACTTTGCTGGTCTGGTTGTAATGAGTTTTCATCTTCTCCTGGGCTTTCAATAGATTATCATGGGCAAAACGGTGGACTCTCTCTAGAATGTGTTGAAGGTTTTCAAGAAACTGGGGCACATTCTGATGCTCACTGAAGGTGGCATCTCGGAGAGAGTCTTTGAAAGCCTTAAGGGGAGTACGGCACTTACGGCCGTAGAGCATCTCATAAGGAGATACTCCTAGGGACTCATTGGGGAGACTTCTGAAAATACACATTATTAGGTCAATCTGCTTATCCCAATCCTTCGAGGTTTCACTACAAAACTTTTTCAAGAGTGCTTTGATAGTCTGATGACTACGTTCAAGAGAACCCTGTGAAGCAGGATGATAGGGGCTGGACAATACCTGTTTGATGTTGAACTCCTCCAGTGTCCTTTTGAAGAGATCACTGGTGAAGTTGGTACCACAGTCGCTTTGAATCTCCCTGGGAAATCCGTATTGAGTGAAGATCTTCAATAGATGATAACCGTAGATGTTTGATAACCGTAGCAGCCGTGATGTTCTTCACTGGAACTGCTATGGGAAATCTGGTGGTAGGACACAGGATGGTTAGGATGTAGGCGTTACCTGAACTGGTCCGAGGTAAAGGACCAACACAGTCTATTATGAGTCTGTGGAAAGGTTCCGCAGGCACCTGTATGGGAATCAGTGGCGCTCTGGGAATGGAGATGTTCGGTTTGCCTGCCATCTGACATGTATGACACTGTTTTACGTACTGTTTGACGTTATTTACCATACCTGGCCAGTAGTAGTCTTGACGAATTCCATGGTAAGTCTTGTTGAAGCCGTAGTGGGAGAATGCTCCGTGGGCCAGGTGTAGAATAGTGGGCCGCAGGCTGGTGGGAATCACAAGTTGTTCGATGTTGGCCCAATCGTCCTCCTCCTTCAGTTTACTGGGTCTATATCTGCGGTAGAGCAAGTCGTTCTCTAGGAAGAACCCAGGAATACTGTCGGGTTGAGTCTCAGCCTGGAAAAACAATGGTGTTAAAGTAAGATCTTCCCTCTGCAACTTACGGAACTCCAACTTGGTCAGATGCGGGGGGAGTTTCTGAGGGTCTTGAGGGACAGCGGTAGCAGTAGAGTCAGCTGGCTGTGGACGTGCGGCTTGTTCACTCTCTTGAACCTCTGCTGGAACATACTCTAGAATAGGGTTTATTGGCACAGAGTTACACACCTGGGGTTTGTCTATGACGATCACCTTGGTCGGTTGCAGGTCTTCTGCCAAGTCGTTGCCTAGGAGAAGTTGCACTCCAGGCATGGGAAAAGGCTTTTCCCTGACGGCGACTTGGACTTCCCCGTTCACGTAGGGACAATCCAGGTGGACTCTGGCGAGAGGGTATGGAGTGGTAGCAGTGAGGTCAGTGATGAAGACAGTTTCTCCGGTGTAGGTGATGTTGGGCACAGCCGACTTCAAGATGATCGATTGTAGAGCCACTGTGTCCCTCAAGATCTTCAATTTGAAACGTCCCTCCGGATTTGAACCGTTGGCAGAGACAGTTCCAGTATACAGGTGGTTACTGAAAAGAGAAAGATCATTAACATCAACACCAACATTCATCACAGGCTTACCGGACTTAGGAGGAGTTGGTTTGGGTTTTTGTTGGTCAGTGATTCCCTTGTATTGAGACTTACCACACTTGTCTATGGTATGTCCATAGAGTCTACAATACTTGCAGTACAGTTGTGAACCAGCTTGATCGGGGCTCACCTTCTCGTAACTGTACCACGACTTCTTACTGGAGGATGGTTCGGGTGTCAGCCGGTGGATGAGGCTGTAAGTGTCAGCCGACTTAGCACACTTCAGGTAGTCGGTTTCTTCTTTATCTGCTAAGTAGAGGTGGACAGGCGGCACACGCCTCAAGAATTCTTCAACAAGCATCAGGTTGACGAGTTCTGTAAAAGTAGAGACATGTGCTGCTTCCAGCCATTTCATGAAATACCTCCGTTTCGTGTTAGCAAACTCGAGGAAGGTAGTGGTACTTGCCTTCAGGTGGTCACGGAATTTCCTTCTATAACTTTCGGTGGAAAGTAGGTAGGCGTCCAACACTGCTTGTTTCAGAGTCTGGTAGTCATTCTCAGACGCCAGAGTACTGAGTGTGACTGCCGCTCTACCTGTAAGATGGACTCTGAGAAGTGTGGCCCATTGGTCGACAGGCCAACTGAGTTGATTAGCAAGGGTTTCAAAGGTGGTGAAAAACACATCAACTTCTGCTTCTACAAAGGATGGCATTAACTTACTTGCATGTGATATATTAAAACTGACGGGAAGATTGGCAGTAGCTTGCTGGCGTTGAGTGAAGTGTGAAGTTTCCAAGGCGATTTCGCGTTGACGACACTCTAGAGCCAGAGTCGCTTGTTGCTTGTCATGTTCGCGTTGTATTTCCAACTCGCGTTGTTTTGTTTCAAGCTGTACTGTCTCACGTTCATGGAGCAAGGCGACCTCACGTTCGTGGAGGGCGAGTCCACGTTCGTGTTCTTCTCTCCTCAAGGCAGCTTCGCGTTCTTGTTCTTCTCTCCTCAAGGCAGCTTCGCGTTCTTGTTCGTCCCTTCTTATGGCAGCTGCTCGTTCTTGTTGTTCGAGGGCTTCCCTTTGTTGCTCACGTTCAATCTTAGCCAGCTCTAGTTTGAGTTTCAGCGTTGCCAAATCAGATTTATCTGCAATATAGTAAGTTTCATGAGTTTCAGAGTCGATCTTACCTTGCTCTAAATAGTAATCCAGCAACAGGTTGTATAGGTCATTTTTGTTGGCTTGGTAGGGAACTTCTAGTTGATACTCATGTGCAAGAGTTTGTAATTCAGTCCTCTTGGCACGACTTAAAGTCCCTATTTCACCTGCTGGATTTGCACGGAAAGCTTGGAGACGAAACATGGTGAAATTAGCAAATAAAGGTACACGAATATTCAATAGTGAATGTCAGAAACAGGACAACGTGGCAACTGGTACCTATCCTGTGGGATCTTTAACAATTAAAGTTAAGTAAAAGATGTTAAATGATTAAATTAAATCAAGGGCGCAGGAAATCTTGTACCCGGTACTCATGTAAGAGGATAAGGGCAAGAAAATCCTACTAACAAATGAAACAGAGTTTCGAAAACAAATGAAACAGTTAATTGTCTCAAAAGTAAAAATGGTAGTCCAAGGATGTAGGCATACCTTGCCAAGTCTCTATAGGACATAAAGCAAGTTTTTCCTACTGAATTTAATATGATACTTACAGAATTAGCGAACTTTTGTGCTCTGAAAAGCAAGCTAATTCCCTACCGTTGTATGTATCATCATCTCTGACTGACGTGTAGCGGTGCGAGGTGTCAACTGGTGACGAGAACTGCTGCTGAGGTCCCAATTCAGCAACTAAAGTTCGAGCTAGAGGAACTATGGCCCTCTTTGTCCTCCTACAGTCAGATTGCAGAAGATTGGGTACTCTTGACCCGGGGCAGACCACAGTACCAGGGTACCAATATGATGATCTGTCAAAATGAGAAATATTCAAGGGACATAGATGGTAAACACGAGTAATAACACGGAGGGAGAGATGACCAATTAAGAGTATGACTGAGGCCTACAGTCACCACGTAATCCAAAGTTGTCTCACCTTCACCATATGTTACTCCCGTAATGCACAATACACCGCACCTTATAAAAAATGAAATTGAATGAAAAATAGTAAAACTACGTTAACAAAGTTAAATACGCTTACCATAAATTACCACTTGGCACCAGTACCTGAGTGAAGCTCCTAGGACAGGCCCCCATATAACTTGTGACAGTAACGCGTTGGTGTTCGGCTGTTTAAGGCTAGGGGTATGGCCTCGTCACATAGTTATAAAAAAAAATAGAAAACTGGAACTTCGTCTGTGGTAAGGTAAGGAGAAGACACACAAAACACAAGTAAACTTTAACAATGAAATTTTAATTACGTTAAATAAATCAAAACATGAAAAAATGGACAAACAAATTTGTATAATAAAATCAATCAATCAAAATAATAAGAATAATTAAATGACACAATGAAAAGTTACGTTAAGACAAAATAACAAGTGCAATACAAAAATAAAGGTAAGGTGCTGGAATATTGGCTTTAAGCTACCACCTCTCTCAGTATACGCTAACGTCTAGCCGGGAGGAGTGGTAACTGCGGAAGCACAGAATATTCTGAGGTCTGAGGTCGTGGCGACCCCAGACATCAAGTAGTATGGGGGGGGCGAGTGCAGTTGCAGCCAGACCGGCGACCAATCAGCGAGGAGCCGGCAGCGATCAACAGGTAGTTTGGCGGTTTGAGTCTGAACAGGTGTCCCTGGCTGCATACGTTTTGCGCTCTGGCAAACCTTGCTGGTGTTGTTGTCGTTGTTGGACATTTCTTCCATAGTAGTTATATATATTTGTTGCGACGTATTTGTGGAGGGAAGAGCAGGCTCAATCTCTTGAAGGAGATTACCGTCACAATATAAACTGTTTTTTTTTTTTAAATTTATTGATTTATTGAAAATGATAAAGACAATTTATACAAATATAAATTACATGTGTAAATTGATAAAGTCAAACCTAAAGTCGGTACTAAATTTGGCAAACATTTCCATCTTCACTGCAGATGTTGTTCTTGTTTTTAAATCCTACAGTAATCTTATTGCCGTCGATCTTAAGTCACTGATGCTCTTGTCTCCACGCAAGAATGGCCGCCTGGAGGTCCGGCAGGCGACTATAGGAGCCAGGGTCCAGAGGGCACCGCGTGAAGGGGTCAGAGGGAGACTCCAGCAGCAGCTGGACCCTGTCGCCTCGTCTATAATCATCTTGGACGAATGTAGCAATACCGGTGCCTCCATCACCGCCTGCGTCACGCTGTCCGTGAAATTCTCCGGGAACTCCTCAAACGATTCCTGACATGGTTCTGGGAAATAATGGAAGGTGAAGCCAGAATCTGTGGACTGTTTGTTAAGAGAAGACAGTTTCTGTGTGTGGTTAAGGCGTAGAATCTGAGACAGCAATGTAAGTTCCTTTTTTACGGATATTATTTTATAAACATAATCTAACTTTGAGGTGAGAAACTTTGAGTCAGTTTCACATTTTGTCGTCGAGCACACTGCAACTACAGAAGATGTTATAGTAACCAGGGAAACTGCAGCTGCTTGAGCCAGGCCAGGAACCCCATAGGCCGCCATGGTGGGTGGCATATCCACCAAAATCCAATATAAAAGTAAAATTTCATTTAACACTTGTAACAACTGTACAGAAAAACTTAACGAAAGTGCATCTTCATGATATCTTGCTTGAATAACCTCCGCTGTTTGCTTGAAGAGTTGTGCTAGATGGTTGAAAAGGACTGCTTCTGGCCCAATCATAAGTCTATTTACCTGGTCCACGGCTGCAGCGGTAACAGAACCTAGGTGGCCGTATTTACCTAGTTTTTGTAACACTCTAGTGAGATAGAGGAAGAGGCTTTTGAATGATTTATTGGGTATGAGGTGATCTGGATCCACGTATATACAAGTGTTCACCAACCCTGCAGCTGCTTGCATACCAGAGGCAACATCGTCAAAGTACGACTGTGGCCACGTTCCAATGATGCGGAGCATTTCCAGACGCAGGTACGGGTTGGGACACAACTCGGTGTCGGTAAACATTGTGAGTGTCCAGAACTTCAAGGTAGTAGACTCCAATGAGCTACAAATGTTGACGCCAGTATTGTCATGTCTCCAGAAGTCTACTAGAGAAACAGTTTTCCAGAGGACTTCCTCCCATAGCCCTCTTATCCTCATCATACGCGAGGAGAGAACTAGAGCACATAAAATTCCAAGTTGAAATTTGCTAGAGAGTAAAGCGACATCATCATCATAATCATCAATATTATAAAAGCTACTAAGGTGGTGTTCTGATTGTTCTAAAAGTTCTAACATGAAGTCCGCAGAATTTACTAACACGTAGTCAGCATGAAGATTCCTAAACGCATCTATGATATATGAGGGAAGTCTAGGGAAATAATCGTATAGAGTTGTTGGAGAAATTTGTGTGATATCCATTATCTCAGAAAGCACAATTAGCACATATATAACAAATATTCTTGTGCTCTAACAAATGCAGATGAGTATCTGATCTGATATGTTGTCGTTTTAGATTCAGATACTTACAACAAAAGTTCCAATGTAGCACGGGCTATGGTGATATTTAATGTTGTAGATATCAACAGTAGATATCTTATCTACTGTTGTTTCAGATTTAGCTACTCAGAACAAAGTGTCCATGTAGCACAGGCTATGGTGAGCCTGTAAAACACCTACTCTTATCTACTCGCCGCAAGCTCTTATATAGTTCCGTATATAATGGGGGAGGGGAGGTGGGGTGAGAGTACAGGGGACTGAGATGAGTGTACTGCCTGAAGCGCTATGCGTGTTAGTGACAGTGAATGAATGTCAAAATACCAATCCTATGTAATCTCACCTACCTATTGTACCTTCTTGCAAATAAATTATTGTTATTTTTATTTTAGGTATAGCACAGGCTTTTTGAAGCTGGTTGACGTGTGATTAATAAATAAGTATTTACAAATATTTCATAAGAACATAAGAATAAAGTTAACTGCAGAAGGCCTATTGGCACATACGAGGCAGCTGCTATTTATAACCACCCAATCCCACTCATATACATGTCCAACACACTCTTGAAACAATCAAGGGACCCCACCTCGACCACGCTCACGTTAATTGGTTCCACAAAAAACAACCCTGTTACCAAACCAGTATTTACCCAAGTATTTCCTAAATCTAAACTTATCCAATTTATACCCATTGTTTTGCGTTTTGTCTTCTGTTGACACTTTTAATACCCAATTAATATCCACTTTGTTATGACCTTTCATTCACTTGTAAACCTCTATCATGTCAACCCCTAACTCTTCGCAATTCCAGTGAATGCAATTTAAGCTTTGTTAATGACTAGTTTAGCAGTCACCAGGGAGGATGCAATTAAACAATTAGTAAAACTAGAACCAAACAAATCCCCAGGGCCGGATGAAGTGTTTGCCAGGGTGCTTAAAGAATGCAAAGAGGAGCTTTCCGAGCCACTCTCTACCATATTTAATAAATCAATAGAGTTAGGCAGAGTGCCAGAGTCATGGAGGTAGCTAATGTGGTACCAATTTTTAAGAAAGGAGATAGATCACTTGGTCAAACTATCGGCCAATTAGCCTAACGTCTATTGTTGGAAAGTTACTTGAATCAATAATTGCAAATACAATTCGTCTCCATCTTGAAAAACATAAATTAATAAATGAGTCGCAACATGGTTTTACAAATGTCCGTTATGTTTAACAAATTTGCTAACTTTTTATTCCAGCATAGTTGAGGCAGTTGATAGTGGTAAGGATTGTGATGTTGTGTACCTTGACTTTAGCAAAGCTTTCGATACAGAGCCACATGAAAGACTAATTAAAAAAATAGAAGCTCATGGTATTGGGGGTGCTATATTAAGTTGGATTAGGGTATTGGGGGTGCTATATTAAGTTGGTTAGGGCATGGCTATTAAAAAGGAAACAGAGAGTTAGTATAAATGGGGTTAAGTCAGAGTGTTAAGTCATTCACTGGAAAGGCGAAGAGTTAGGGGTGACATGATAGAGGTTTACAAGTGGATGAAAGGACATAACAGGGGGGATATTAATAGGGTATTAAAAATATCAACACAAGACAGAACACGAAACAATGGGTATAAATTGGATAAGTTTCGATTTAGGACAGACTTGGGTAAGTACTGGTTTAGTAACAGGGTTGTTGATTTGTGGAACCAATTGCCGCATAACGTGGTGGATGTGGGGTCCCTCGATTGTTTCAAGCATGGGTTGGACAAGTATATGAGTGGGATTGGGTGGTTATAGATAGGAGCTGCCTCGTATGGGCCAATAGGCCTTCTGCAGTTACATAAGAACATAAGAACATAAGAACATAAGAACAAAGGTAACTGCAGAAGGCCTATTGGCCCATACGAGGCAGCTCCTATTCTATAACCACCCAATCCCACTCATATACTTGTCCAACTCGTGCTTGAAACAATCGAGGGACCCCACCTCCACAATGTTACGCGGCAATTGGTTCCACAAATCAACAACCCTGTTACTGAACCAGTATTTACCCAAGTCTTTCCTAAATCTAAACTTATCCAATTTATATCCATTGTTTCGTGTTCTGTCCTGTGTTGATACTTTTAATACCCTATTAATATCCCCCCGGTTATGTCCATTCATCCACTTGTAAACCTCTATCATGTCACCCCTAACTCTTCGCCTTTCCAGTGAATGCAACTTAAGCTTTGTTAATCTTTCTTCATATGAAAGATTTCTAATTTGGGGAATTAACTTAGTCATCCTACGCTGGACACGTTCAAGTGAATTTATATCCATTCTATAATATGGCGACCAAAACTGAACTGCATAATCTAAATGGGGCCTAACTAGAGCAAGATATAGCTTGAGAACCACACCAGGTGTCTTGTTACTAACGCTGCGATTAATAAATCCAAGTGTCCGATTTGCCTTATTACGAACATTTATGCATTGATCCTTTTGTTTTAAATTCTTACTAATCATAACTCCCAGATCCCTTTCGCAATCCGACTTCGCAATCACAACACCATCTAGCTCGTATCTTGTAACTCTATCATCATTACCTAACCTCAGAACTTTACATTTATCAGCATTAAACTGCATCTGCCAATCCTTTGACCATTTCAAAACCCTATCTAGATCAACTTGAAGTGATAGTGAGTCCTCCTCCGAATTAATTTCCCTACCGATTTTCGTATCATCGGCAAATTTGCAAATGTTGCTACTCAAACCTGAATCTAAATCATTTATATATATTATAAACAACAGAGGTCCCAGGACAGAGCCTTGAGGCACTCCACTTACAACATTTTCCCACTCTGACTTGATTCCATTTATACTAACTCTCTGTTTCCTTTGGTATAGCCATGCCCTAATCCAGCTTAATATAGCACCCCCAATACCATGAGACTCTATTTTTTTAATTAGTCTTTCATGTGGCACTGTATCAAAAGCTTTGCTAAAGTCAAGGTATACAACATCGCAATTCTTACCACTATCAACTGCCTCAACAATGCTAGAATAAAAAGATAACAAATTTGTTAAACATGAACGGCCATTTATAAAACCATGTTGCGACTCAATTATTAATTTATGTTTTTCAAGATGAAGACGAATTTTATTTGCTATTATAGATTCGAGTAACTTTCCCACAATAGACGTTAGGCTAATTGGTCGATAGTTAGACGCAAGTGATCTATCTCCTTTCTTAAAAACTGGTATCACATTAGCAACTTTCCAAAACTCTGGCACTCTGCCTGACTCTATTGATTTATTAAATATGGTTGACAGTGGGTCACAAAGCTCCTCTTTGCATTCTTTAAGCACCCTCTTTGTTCTTATGTTCTTGTAAACCTCTATCATGTCACCCCTAACTCTTCGCCTTTCCAGTGAAAGCAACTTAAGCTTTGTTAATCTTTCTTCATATGAAAGATTTCTAATTTGGGGAATTAACTTAGTCATCCTACGCTGGACACGTTCAAGTGAATTTATATCCATTCTATAATATGGCGACCAAAAGTGAACTGCATAATCTAAATGGGGCCTAACTAGAGCAAGATATAGCTTGAGAACCACACTAGGTGTCTTGTTACTAACGCTGCGATTAATAAATCCAAGTGTCCGATTCGCCTTACTACGAACATCCATGCATTGATCCTCCTGCTCCAAACTCCCACCAATCACGAACCCCAGATCCCCTTCGCAATCCGACCCCGCAACCCCAACACCACCCAGCTCGCATCTTGTAACTCTGTCGTCATTACCTAACCTCAGAACTTTACATTTATCAGCATTAAACTGCATCTGCCATTCCTTTGACCATTTCAAAACCCTATCTAGATCAACTTGACGTGAAAGTGAGTCCTCCTCCGAATTTATTTCCCTACCGATTTTCGTATCATCGGCAAATTTGCAAATGTTACATAAGATCATAAGAACACAAGAACAAAGGCAACTGCAGAAGGCCTGTTGGCCCATACGAGGCAGCTCCTATTTATAACCACCCAATCCCACTCATATACATGTCCAACCCATGCTTGAAACAATCGAGGGACCCCACCTCCACAATGTTACGCAGCAATTGGTTCCACAAATCAACAACCCTGTTACTGAACCAGTATTTACCCAAGTCTTTCCTAAATCTAAACTTATCCAATTTATACCCATTGTTTCGTGTTGATACTTTTAATACCCTAATAATATCCCCTTTGTTATGTCCATTCACCCACTTGTAAACCTCTATCATGTCACCCCTAATTCTTCGCCTTTCCAGTGAATGCAACTTAAGCTTTGTTAATCTTTCTTCATATGAAAGGTTTCTAATTTGGGGAATTAACTTAGTCATCTTACGCTGGACACGTTCAAGTTAATTTATATCCATTCTATAATATGGCGACCAAAACTGAACTGCATAATCTAAGTGGGGCCTAACTAGAGCAAGATATAGCTTGAGAACCACACCAGGTGTCTTGTTACTAACGCTGCGATTAATAAATCCATGTGTCCGATTTGCCTTATTACGAACATTTATGCATTGATCCTTTTGTTTTAAATTCTTACTAATCATAACTCCCAGATCCCTTTCGCAATTCGACTTCGCAATCTCAACACCATCTAGCTCGTATCTTGTAACCCTATCATCATTACCTAACCTCAGAACTTTACATTTATCAGCATTAAACTGCATCTGCCAATCCTTCGACCATTTCAAAACCCTATCTAGATCAACTTGAAGTGATACTGAGTCCACCTCCGAATTAATTTCCTTACCGATTTTCGTATCATCGGCAAATTTGCAAATGTTGCTATTCAAACCTGAATCTAAATCATTTATATATATTATAAACAACAGAGGTCCCAGGACAGAGCCCTGAGGCACCCCACTTACAACATTTTCCCACTCTGACTTGACTCCATTTATACTAACTCTCTGTTTCCTTTGGTATAGCCATGCCCTAATCCAGCTTAATATAGCACCCCAATACCATGAGACATGGTAACAATACCATGATTATCTTTTTAATCAGTCTTTCATGTGGCACTGTATCAAAAGCTTTGCTAAAGTCCAGGTACACAACATCGCAATCCTTACCACTATCAACTGCCTCAACAATGCTTGAATAAAAAGATAACAAATTAGTTAAACTTGAACGGCCATTTATAAAACCATGTTGCGACTCAATTATTAATTTATGTTTTTCAAGATGAAGACGAATTTTATTTGCTATTATAGATTCGAGTAACTTTCTCACAATACACGTTAGGCTAATTGGTCGATAGTTAGACGCAAGTGATCTATCTCGTTTCTTAAAAACTGGTATCACATTAGCAACTTTCCAAAACTCTGCCACTCTGCCTGACTCTATTGATTTATTAAATATGGTTGACAGTGGGTCACAAAGCTCCTCTATGCATTCTTTAAGCACCCTGGCAAACACTTCATCCGGCCCTGGGGATTTGTTTGGTTTGAGTTTTACTGTTTGTTTAAGAACATCCTCCCAGGTAACTGCTAAACTCGTCAACCTGTCCTCATCCCCACCCACATAGCCTTGTTCGGCTAAAGGCATATTGTTAAGTTCCTCTTTAGTAAATACAGATACAAAATATTTATTAAAAATACTACTCATCTCTTCATCACTATCTGTTATTTGACCTGTCTCAGTTTTTAATGGACCTATCCTTTCCCTAGTCTTAGTACGATATAACTGAAAAAACCCTTTAGGATTTGTCTTTGCTTGCCCTGCTATGCGAACTTCATAGTTTCTTTTTGCTTTCCTTATCTCTTTTTTAACATTTCTAACCAGTTGTACGAATTCCTGTTCTAAAGTGACCTCCCCATTTTTAATCCTTTTGTACCAAGCTCTCTTTTTACCTATAAGGTTCTTCAAATTCTTTGTTATCCACTTTGGGTCATTAGTATTCGATCTATTCAATTTGTATGGTATACTACGTTCCTGTGCTTTGTTTAGAATGTTCTTAAATAAGTTATATATTGAATCCACATCGAAATCCCCATTTACGTCACCTATCGCTGGGTTCATGTCTCGCTCCAAGACCGGCCCCCACCCCATACCCAAAACTTTCCAATCAATTTGACCCAAAAAATTTCTAAGGCTATTAAAATCAGCTTTTCGAAAATCTGGCACTTTAACAGAATTTTCTCCTTTATGTCTATTCCATTCTATGCTAAATCTGATTTCTTTGTGATCACTGTTCCCTAGCTCACTCCCTATTTCGATGTCATTAATTTGTGTTTCCCTGTTAGTTAACACTAAATCTAAAATATTATTTTCCCGTGTTGGTTCATTAATGTGTTGCGTAAGAAAGCAATCGTCAATTAATTCTAGAAAATCTTCTGCTTCACTATTCCCTGTTTTGTTTAACCAGTTTATTCCACTAAAATTAAAGTCACCCATGACGTAAATACTGTTAGATCTAGATGCCCTAGATATTTCATCCCATTGATGCTTTGCTTCCATTCTCTCTAAATTTGGTGGCCTATATATAACTCCTATTATAATATTATTTGCTTTTTCGTATAATTCTATCCAAATAGTTTCTGTGTGTGGCTCAGTTTTGATTCCCTCTTTGAGACTACATTTCAAATTGTCCCTAACATATATGGCTACTCCCCCTCCTCGTCTAATATATCTATCTGTGTGAAATAGTTTAAATTCATTTATCTGATATTCAGCTAATAGTTCTCTATTTTCTACATTCATCCACGTTTCGGTAAGTGCAATAATATCTATTTTTTCTGTGCAGACAAGAGCATTTAATTCGTTAATTTTATTTCTTAGACTTCTACTGTTAGTGTAATATACCCTAAGTGAATTGTTATTTTGAGGCCCTTCTCTTTCCCTGATCATTTTGCCAATTCCTTTCTCCCACAAACACGTACTTTTATTATCTCCTTCCTCCAAATCAATTCCCATACCTCTATCAGCTAACAGTTTAAACCCAAACAAACACCTCTAACCACTTCTTCCAACGAGTTCGCAACAGCAACAACCCCAAATCTCGATAGATGCACCCCATCACGAGCATACATTTCATTTCTTCCATAGAAGTGTTCCCAGTTGTCTATGAAAGATATTGCATTTGATTTGCAATATCTTTCCAGCCGGCAATTGACCCCAATTGCCCTCGACATCCATTCATTTCCTACTCCCTTTCTTGGAAGAATGCCACATATGATCGGGATTCCTCCCTTGCTCCTAACTAATTCAATGGCTGTCCTGAATCTCTGTATTAGTTCCTCACTCCTAACTCGTCCAACATCATTACCCCCCTGCACTAATACAAATAATGGGTTTGTTCCCATTTCCTGTCATAATATCATTCATGTTTCCAACAATATCACCAATTCCAGCTCCCGGATAGCAAACCCTTAATCTGTTCCCCCTATCTCTGGCACAAAATGTTCTGTCTAAATACCTCACCTGGGAATCTCCCACAACTAAAATTCGCTTTGATTCTCCCTTTTTCTTTCGAGCAGTTTGAGGGACCTGCGCTTCAATGCTCCTCGTTACTTTGTCTTTGCCACCTCGTTGAACAACAGGTTCAACACAGCACTCGTCCTCTAATACGTCAAATGCGTTAAAAGTCCTTAGGTGTAGGCTATTAGTTGTCGGTTTTGCCAAGGTCTTCTTAAGACCCATGTCTTTCACAACTTGCCAAGACGAGGACTTCTTAATACTTTTCTCCTCAGTCCTTCTTAATGAGGTCCCGTTAACACTGGCCTCCTCTTTCATTTCCTCCCGAAGTCTCAGCCGTCGTACCTCCTCCCGCAGGGAATCCATCTCTGCTCTCAGAGCTCCAACCAGACTCACCAAATCTTTTACTAATCCTTCCATTATTGCAATAATAATGTTATTAGAATCGGACTTTATAATAATGTTATTAGAATCGGAATATAATCAGTCTTTCATGTGGCACTGTATCAAAAGCTTTGCTAAAGTCAAGGTACACAACATCGCAATCCTTACCACTATCAACTGCCTCAACAATGCTAGAATAAAAAGATAACAAATTTGTTAAACATGAACGGCCATTTATAAAACCATGTTGCGACTCAATTATTAATTTATGTTTTTCAAGATGAAGACGAATTTTATTTGCTATTATAGATTCGAGTAACTTTCCCACAATAGACGTTAGGCTAATTGGTCGATAGTTAGACGCAAGTGATCTATCTCCTTTCTTAAAAACTGGTATCACATTAGCAACTTTCCAAAACCCTGGCACTCTGCCTGACTCTATTGATTTATTAAATATGGTTGACAGTGGGTCACAAAGATCCTCTTTGCATTCTTTAAGCACCCTGGCAAACACTTCATCCGGCTCTGGGGATTTGTTTGGTTTGAGTTTCACTATTTGTTTAAGAACATCCTCCCTGGTAACTGCTAAACTCGTCAACCTGTCCTCGTGCCCACCCACATTGACTTGTTCTGCTGAAGGCATATTGTTAAGTTCCTCTTTAGTAAATACAGATACAAAATATTTATTAAAAATACTACTCATCTCTTCATCACTATCTGTTATTTGACCTGTCTCAGTTTTTAATGGACCTATCCTTTCCCTAGTCTTAGTACGATATAACTGAAAAAACCCTTTAGGATTTGTCTTTGCTTGCCCTGCTATGCGAACTTCATAGTTTCTTTTTGCTTACCTTATCTCTTGTTTAACATTTCTAACCAGTTGTACGAATTCCTGTTCTAAAGTGACCTCCCCATTTTTAATCCTTTTGTACCAAGCTCTCTTTTTACCTATAAGGTTCTTCAAATTCTTTGTTATGCACTTTGGGTCATTAGTATTCGATCTATTCAATTTGTATGGTATACTACGTTCCTGTGCTTTGTTTAAAATATTCTTAAATATGTTATATATAAAAGGATCAATGCATGAATGTTCGCAATAAGGCGAATAGGACACTGGGATTTATTAATCGAAGCGTTAGTAACAAGACACCTGGTGTGGTTCTTCAGCTATATCTTGCTCTGGTTAGGTCCCATTTAGATTATGCAGTTCAGTTTTGGTCGCCGTACTATAGAATGGATATAAATTCACTTGAACGTGTCCAGCGTAGGATGACAAAGTTAATTCCCCAAATTAGAAGTCTTTCATATGAAGAAAGATTAATAAAGCTTAAATTGCATTCACTGGAAAGACGAAGAGTTAGGGGTGACATGAAAGAAGTTTACAAGTGGATGAATGGACATAACAAAGGGGATATTAATAGGGTATTAAAAGTATCAACTCAAGACAGAACACGAAACAATGGGTATAAATTGGATAAGTTTAGATTTAGGAAAGACTTGGGTAAATACTGGTTCGGTAACAGGGTTGTTGATTTGTGGAACCAATTACCGCGTAACGTGGTGGAGGTGGGGTCCCTCGATTGTTTCAAGCGTGGGTTGGACATGTATATGAATGGGATTGGGTAGTTATAAATAGGAGCTGCCTCGTATGGGCCAATAGGCCTTCTGCAGTTGCCTTGTTCTTGGTGTGTGTGTGTACCCAGCCTCCAGGGTGGGTAGTGTCCTGGTGTGTGTGTGTACCCAGCCTCCAGGGTTTGTAGTGTCCTGGTGTGTGTGTGTACCCAGCCTCCAGGGTATGTAGTGTCCTGGTGTGTGTGTGTACCCAGCCTCCAGGGTGTGTAGTGTCCTGGTGTGTGTGTACCCAGCCTCCAGGGTATGTAGTGTCCTGGTGTGTGTGTACCCAGCCTCCAGGGTGTGTAGTGTCCTGGTGTGTGTGTACCCAGCCTCCAGGGTATGTAGTGTCCTGGTGTGTGTGTGTACCCAGCCTCCATGGTATGTAGTGTCCTGGTGTGTGTGTGTACCCAGCCTCCAGGGTGTGTAGTGTCCTGGTGTGTGTGTACCCAGCCTCCAGGGTATGTAGTGTCCTGGTGTGTGTGTGTACCCAGCCTCCAGGGTATGTAGTGTCCTGGTGTGTGTGTGTACCCAGCCTCCAGGGTATGTAGTGTCCTGGTGTGTGTGTACCCAGCCTCCGGGGTGTGTAGTGTCCTGGTGTGTGTGTACCCAGCCTCCAGGGTATGTAGTGTCCTGGTGTGTGAGTGTACCCAGCCTCCAGGGTGTGTAGTATCCTGGTAAGTGTGTACCCAGCCTCCGGGGTATGTAGTGTCCTGGTGTGTGTGTACCCAGCCTCCGGGGTGTGTAGTGTCCTGGTGTGTGTGTGTACCCAGCCACCAGGGTATGTAGTGTCCTGGTGTGTGTGTGTACCCAGCCTCCAGGGTGTGTAGTGTCCTGGTGTGTGTGTGTACCCAGCCTCCAGGGTGTGTAGTGTCCTGGTGTGTGTGTACCCAGCCTCCAGGGTGTGTAGTGTCCTGGTGTGTGTGTGTACCCAGCCTCCAGGGTGTGTAGTGTGCTGGTGTGTGTGTGTGTACCCTGCCTCCAGGGTGTGTAGTGTCCTGGTGTGTGTGTGTACCCAGCCTCCAGGGTGTGTAGTGTCCTGGTGTGTGTGTGTACCCAGCCTCCAGGGTGTGTAGTGTGCTGGTGTGTGTGTGTACCCAGCCTCCAGGGTGTGTAGTGTCCTGGTGTGTGTGTGTACCCAGCCTGGTGGCTTTGTGAAGTGCGCTGAAGTATCTGGTGGCTTTGTTAAGTGCTCTGAAGTATCTGGTGGCTTTGTTAAGTGTTCTGAAGTATCTGGTGGCTTTGTTAAGTGTTCTGAAGTATCTGGTGGCTTTGTTAAGTGTTCTGAAGTATCTGGTGGCTTTGTTAAGTGTTCTGAAGTATCTGGTGGCTTTGTTAAGTGCACTGAAGTATCTGGTGGCTTTGTTAAGTGCTCTGAAGTATCTGGTGGCTTTGTTAAGTGTTCTGAAGTATCTGGTGGCTTTGTTAAGTGTTCTGAAGTATCTGGTGGCTTTGTTAAGTGCTCTGAAGTATCTGGTGGCTTTGTTAAGTGTTCTGAAGTATCTGGTGGCTTTGTTAAGTGTTCTGAAGTATCTGGTGGCTTTGTTAAGTGTTCTGAAGTATCTGGTGGCTTTGTTAAGTGTTCTGAAGTATCTGGTGGCTTTGTTAAGTGCACTGAAGTATCTGGTGGCTTTGTTAAGTGCTCTGAAGTATCTGATGGCTTTGTTAAGTGTTCTGAAGTATCTGGTGGCTTTGTTAAGTGCTCTGAAGTACCTGGTGGCTTTGTTAAGTGTTCTGAAGTGTCTGGTGGCTTTGTTAAGTGCTCTGAAGTATCTGGTGGCTTTGGTAAATACTCTGAAGTGTCTGGTGGCTTTGTTAAGTGCTCTGAAGTATCTGGTGGCTTTGGTAAATACTCTGAAGTGTCTGGTGGCTTTGCTAAGTGGTCTGAAGTATCTGGTGGCTTTGTTAAGTGCTCTGAAGTATCTGGTGGCTTTGTTAAGTGTTCTGAAGTATCTGGTGGCTTTGTTAAGTGCTCTGAAGTACCTGGTGGCTTTGTTAAGTGTTCTGAAGTGTCTGGTGGCTTTGTTAAGTGCTCTGAAGTATCTGGTGGCTTTGGTAAATACTCTGAAGTGTCTGGTGGCTTTGTTAAGTGCTCTGAAGTATCTGGTGGCTTTGGTAAATACTCTGAAGTGTCTGGTGGCTTTGTTAAGTGCTCTGAAGTACCTGGTGGCTTTGTTAAGTGTTCTGAAGTGTCTGGTGGCTTTGTTAAGTGCTCTGAAGTATCTGGTGGCTTTGGTAAATACTCTGAAGTGTCTGGTGGCTTTGTTAAGTGCTCTGAAGTATCTGGTGACTTTGGTAAATACTCTGAAGTGTCTGGTGGCTTTGTTAAGTGGTCTGAAGTATCTGGTGGCTTTGTTAAGTGCTCTGAAGTATCTGGTGGCTTTGTTAAGTGTTCTGAAGTATCTGGTGGCTTTGTTAAGTGCTCTGAAGTATCTGGTGGCTTTGTTAAGTGTTCTGAAGTATCTGGTGGCTTTGTTAAGTGTTCTGAAGTATCTGGTGGCTTTGTTAAGTGCTCTTATGTATCTGGTGGCTTTGGTAAGTGCTCTGAAGTATCTGGTGGCTTTGATTAATGCTCTGAAGTGTCTGGTGGCCTTGGTAAGTGTTCTGAAGTATCTGGTGGCTTTGTTAAGTGTTCTGAAGTATCTGGTGGCTTTGGTAAGTGCTCTGAAGTATCTGGTGGCTTTGTTAAGTGCTCTGAAGTATCTGGTGGCTTTGTTAAGTGTTCTGAAGTATCTGGTGGCTTTGTTAAGTGCTCTGAAGTATCTGGTGGCTTTGTTAAGTGCTCTGAAGTATCTGGTGGCTTTGTTAAGTGTTCTGAAGTATCTGGTGGCTTTGTTAAGTGCTCTGAAGTATCTGGTGGCTTTGTTAAGTGTTCTGAAGTGTCTGGTGGCTTTGTTAAGTGTTCTGAAGTATCCGGTGGCTTTGTTAAGTGTTCTGAAGTATCTGGTGGCTTTGTTAAGTGCTCTGAAGTATCTGGTGGCTTTGATAAATGCTCTGAAGTGTCTGGTGGCTTTGTTAAATGTTCTGAAGTATCTGGTGGCTTTGTTAAGTGTTCTGAAGTATCTGGTCGCGTGTCAAAGCACAGAACAAAATAGCCACAGTCAAGAGTGTGCAACTGTTTCCCCCGGAGACACTACTGTGACTCTACAATGTGTAGGTGTAGTGAGGACCTCCCTCCAACTCCTCCTGCACCTCCTCAGGTAACTGATGGAGTAAAAGCATCATACACAGTTCACAGTAAGTATGAGGTCGTGGGCAGTGAGCGTGGGAGTCACCGTAGCTCACCGTAGACAGTGGAGGCTCCAGTGTGGGTGTTGGTAGCTGGGAGTGTTGTGTCGTGGGGAGGTCTGGGACCATGGCACCGGTGTGTGTATGGTCTGGGACCATGGCACAGGTGTGTGTATGGTCTGGGAACATGACACAGGTGTGTGTGTGGTCTGGGAACATGACACAAGTGTGTGTATGGTCTGGGAACATGACACAGGTGTGTGTATAGTCTGGGAACATGACACTAGTGTGTGTATGGTCTGGGACCATGACACAATTGTGTATATGGTCTGGGAACATGACACAAGTGCGTGTATGGTCTGGGAACATGACACAAGTGTGTGTATGGTCTGGGACCATGACACAGGTGTGTGTATGGTCTGGGACCATGACACAGGTGTGTGTATGGTCTGAGACCATGACACAGGTGTGTGTATGGTCTGGGACCATGACACAGGTGTGTGTGTATGGTGTGGGAACATGACACAGGTGTGTGTGTGGTCTGGGACCATGACACAGGTGTGTATATGGTCTGGGAACATGACACAAGTGTGTGTATGGTCTGGGACCATGACACAGGTGTGTGTATGGTCTGGGACCATGACACAGGTGTGTGTATGGTCTGGGAACATGACACAGGTGTGTGTGTGGTCTGGGACCATGACACAGGTGTGTGTATGGTCTGGGAACATGACACAAGTGTGTGTATGGTCTGGGACCATGACACAGGTGTGTGTATGGTCTGGGAACATGACACGAGTGTGTGTATGGTCTGGGAACATGACACAAGTGTGTGTATGGTCTGAGACCATGACACAGGTGTGTGTATGGTCTGGGACCATGACACAGGTGTGTGTATGGTCTGGGAACATGACACAGGTGTGTGTATGGTCTGGGAACATGACACAGGTGTGTGTGTGGTTTGGGAACATGACACAGGTGTGTGTATGGTCTGGGAACATGACACAAGTGTGTGTATGGTCTGGGAACATGACACAGGTGTGTGTATGGTCTGGGAACATGACACAGGTGTGTGTGTGGTCTGGGAACATGACACAAGTGTGTGTATGGTCTGGGAACATGACACAAGTGTGTGTATGGTCTGGGAACATGACACAGGTGTGTGTATGGTCTGGGAACATGACACAGGTGTGTGTATGGTCTGGGAACATGACACGAGTGTGTGTATGGTCTGGGAACATGACACAGGTGTGTGTATGGTCTGGGAACATGACACAGGTGTGTGTGTGGTCTGGGAACATGACACAGGTGTGTGTATGGTCTGGGAACATGACACAAGTGTGTGTATGGTCTGGGAACATGACACAGGTGTGTGTATGGTCTGGGAACATGACACAGGTGTGTGTATGGTCTGGGAACATGACTCAGGTGTGTGTGTGGTCTGGGACCATGACACAGGTGTGTGTGTGGTCTGGGAACATGACACGAGTGTGTTTATGGTCTGGGAACATGACACAAGTGTGTGTATGGTCTGGGAACATGACACAAGTGTGTGTATGGTCTGGGAACATGACACAGGTGTGTGTATGGTCTGGGAACATGACACATGTGTGTGTATGGTCTGGGAACCTGACACAAGTGTGTGTATGGTCTGGGAACATGAAACATGTGTGTGTATGGTCTGGGAACCTGACACAAGTGTGTGTATGGTCTGGGAACGTGACACATGTGTGTGTATGGTCTGGGAACATGACACAAGTGTGTGTATGGTCTGGGAACATGACACCAGCTCACAAGCCTGTCATAAGAATACTTAACGATGCCAAGAAACGTTACTGACAGGGCGGACATCTTCACAAGATTTTTGTGGCATAAAATCTAGTGAATGTTTAACACACTGAAGGAAGAGTCTGAGGCCGGTACTTAACACAGAGAAGATGGCCTTCTTGGAAGGACGCCAATAACTTTACAGGACGTTAATCTCCACCGTAAGAGGAGAACTTAGCAGCTAAAGCCTGGAGAACTGGTAGATTAGCAACAAACTCAAGAGGACTGAAGACAAGGGAAGAACGCCTGTAAACGTAAGATAAACAACGCCATCATGAAGAACAGAAGTTTAACAAAGACAGTCTGGGGAACAAAATAATAACACGGAACACGAGGATAACTGATAACTGGTAAAACCGAGGCGGAAGAAAGGTTGATAGAGAGATCACGTGTAGAGAAGACATTGCCAGTGTTGGGATGTGTTCCTGGAGGTTTGGTGTCCATGTTTTAGCTTCAGTTACTCGGAACAAGAGGTTGCAAGTAGCACGGGCTATGGTGAGCCCGTAGTGGACTTACCTGGCACAGGAGCGGGGCAAGTAGCACGGGCTATGGTGAGCCCGTAGTAGACTTACCTGGCACAGGAGCGGGCAAGTGGCACGGGCTATGGTGAGCCCGTAGTAGACTTCAGTGGATTGCTGAGTCCACCAGCCCTCTAGCTAGCACACTCCCACCGAGGAGTGGCAAGGTCGACCCATGTACAGTACTTCCCTGCCCCCTGTCACCAGTCACCAGTACCTCATCACCTGCCAGAACAGCAGACCACAAGGTGGGAAACTAATATTAATGCGAGGGTCAACAATTATGACTCGGAACCTGGATCATTGATGGCGCCGAGGTCCATCATAACTTTACACAACAATTCAGCCAGAAAATCAGTAGGAGCCATTATGTGGATTCGAACCTCCGCACTGGGAGCTCCAAAGCACTTGGCTTTTTACCTCATTGATACCTCAGGATAATGTGATTTCTTTGCGCATATTTCCAATATTATCGTGCCATACTCCGGGGTATAACATGCCGACCAACACCCCGTCATTTCAATGATTGAGACTTAAACAGGAAAAATATGACCATCATTTCGTAATATCTTTTGATTCATATTTACAGAGAGACACGCGAGGCAAGAGTCGCGTCGTAAAGGTACTTTATGTCTTCACAAACTGCTGCCCCGTCTTGAAGGATGCGTGTATAGCGCCCTGATGTGTGGTGGTGGTGGTGGTGTGGTGGTGGTTGTGTGGTGGTGTGGTGGTGTGGTGGTGGTGGTGAAGGTGGTGTAACAAACTGGGTTTGTTGTAGGGAATTATTCAGTACAGATTCTCATAGACATGAGGACCGCGTAGTTTTGAAAGTTTGGAGTCAGACGGTAGTGGACCTGACTCAAGCAGAGAAAGGTCATCCCTCTAGGGATTAGTGGTTAAGATTACAAGATGGCCGCCGCCTTTGTCTTAAAGCAACATATATGAATTGTTTAACAAAATTCGGTAATTTAGAGAAATACAAGTCTTCATTCAAAATGTAGTCAATAATATACCTGTTCAAGTATCAAGAGTATTCTCAATTGTCGGAATAATGAGTAAGCCATCGTCAGTGACGTCAATAGGAGAGGACTAGCCTCTGATGCGATGAATCTTGACGACCCTGGGTCAACGGTCACCAAAGACCTCCATATTTAGTAATTCACAAATTTCAAATAGCCATATTGTAATTGGAAATAGCCTTTCCCTAAGATGCCTGTACGACTACCATCAGTTTATAAGAGTTCAACCATCTGGGTTGTTCAGTACAACAGAGATTAGTTGTTCAATTTAAACCCTGCCTAGTAAACTAGTAACCTGGTGGGTTGATACTCCCTAGCTCTCGCTAGTGATGAGGGAGCTAGGTAGACAGTGTGGACTAGGCAGCGACTGGGGGAGGGCAACCATCTTCACCTCTCCAAAAGATCAGTACTTGTTACGGCCCTCTCGGGTCGCAACCGGGTTCTTTCTCTGATGTTGTTAGAGGAAGGGTATCCGGCCCCAAGCTAGTAGTGGCTTTCAAGGGATGTGATCTGTAACGCAAGTAAATTAAAGGGGAAGGGAGACAAAGGCAAAAACTTAATAATATAATTGTCACCATCACCATAAATAATATATATCTTATCACACGGGGGAGGTATTAACACTAATATATACAATGTGGTCCTCCTCTGAAGATGCGGAGTGTTCCACGGTGCTCGACGATACTTAGCTCTTGGTCCTCTTGTGGCCTCACGACGAATCCTTCGATTCTCTTGAGTCTACCCTGGCCACAGGCCAGCCAAATCACAGTTCCACTGGGGGCACCGTCGTGGAGGCCGTCAACCACAAATCCAGCCTGTAGCTGGCAGGTTCCAATCAGCAACGCTGGTTAGGCCACTCCACGACCGATACTAGGGTAGCGAGCCCTAGGCAGGAGCCTCGTGTGATCCCACAGATCACTCTCCTCACCTCAACGCCCCAAAGGTTAAGCGTCTCCACCAGTCAGCCCCGGGTACGACAATCCCTCAACTGCCACGTCACAGGCAGGCTAACACCACAGTGTTCATCCGGGGGGGTGACTCACAGCTGCTGCAGCAAACACGTGGAGACTCTTCGACTGCCTTGGGTAGACTGATCCAACGTTCATTACAGCAGTCCCAGGTCGACTCTGTAATCAGACACGTCATCAGTACCAGTTACACTCTAGGGCATCTCACTTACCGGCTTAGACACAAACGCCCACCTATCCACTCCATAGATGGCGTTGCTGTCTAAGCGTCACCTCACCAGAGGTCAGCAGCGGCTGTGTTATGAGCTGATCAGGACGGGAAACTAGCTCTTGTGGCTGGTATTTCTCGTCCTCACTAGATGGCGCCGTCCATTTGGAGGGGGTTTCGGGAGCTGACCCACAGATGACGCGGTCGTCACTGCTCCGTGCTTGGACGCTGGGCTTGGGTCCGTAACAGTACTCCATCAGCTGGTTGCATAAGGCAAGGTGCAGTTGCTAAGAGTTGTTATAGGAAAATAGTTCATTTCATGCCTCAACAGGAAGTCTTCATGCAGTTAGGGAGTGATTTTATTTAGTTTTTGTTTGGATTTTGCATAAATAAATAATTAGATTGTTCTCTGTATTTTATTGTTTCCATGTATAATTTTGCATGTCCTTGTCACGTGGTCTCCATGAGTCAGAGTTTACTTGGGTTGCAAGCATAGCAAAGTAAGAGCTAATATATATCTCCTTGTTTCTGTAATTCCCACACTGAACGTAGATTCATCCCTCCTTTTCGAGTAATTTGGGGATCAAACCCCAAGGTTTTAATGATTGATTAATCGGTCCAGACCCCGATTAATTGACGCTTCGGTTTAATAGTCTGGTGGTGGCAGCAGAAGGAGATCCTTGAGTTTGCTAGAAGTCTAGTACAGCGTCACGGGACTGTAGAATCTTAGCCGATCGAATGGTTAAGACCACGTGGCGTGGGGCTCGGCTAGAGTAACTCTGGGGTCCCTTGGAATTAGGTTGAAGTAAATATAATACGGGTGGGTAAAGGACGGAGGTAGAGCCGATACCTCCCCCCCCCCCCCCGTGTTATAATGGTGGCAGTGGTGGGATACGAACCCACGCCTCTGAAGAGACTGGTGCCTCAAACCAGAGCCTTTCAACTTTCAAGCCAAACCAGAGTTTCAACTCCTTTTGACCTTGTCGTAGCTCAGTCGATTAAGGCAGCGTCTGGGATGCTCTCAGACGCAGGTTCGAATCCTCGTCACGGCCCTTGTGGATTTGTTCATTTGATGCATCACACAATTGTGATTTCTGTGTGTAATCCTACTAATTTGTAGAATTAACATAAATTAATATTTTCCTATCTGCGCGTCATTTACCAAATTCTTCCAACATAGAGGGATCGTATTGCGTCAAATAATACCCAGCAGAGGTATAAATATTGTCAACATGCCAGAGAATTTAATAATATTCTTGCTTTTTGTCAGTATCCTTTACCAGAATTAATACCTGACATTATAACAACTAGTGATCTAATAACAATGAGTTATCAACTAAAGGATCACTATATAACAGTTTATCTGTTATCTTAAACTAACATGTAGGAAGAAGAAATTCTCTCATTTCTCGATTAATAAGAACACTGTTCATATTATTTATTATTTGACCAGAATTTAAATAATACAACTCCCTATAATTGCAACTCTATTCTCATTAATTGATTAAGTAGAGCAATTACAAGGAAAAGAATTTTCCGTTTCTACTGAAATATGTTAGTGCGTGAGACGGGTTGTGGGAGGAGGAGGGAAGCTTGGCCACGAGACACTGAGAAGGCCACAAGTACAGAGAGAGAGGTGACGTTGTCGCAAGCTACGTGATCGGCCGTTGCTATTAATCGGCCCCGGAGTGCATAATTACTCCATCAGCGATCCAAGGATTACATCGGCGGACAACATTTACGTTAAGTGGTTTAGTTTGATTGTTCTGAGCTCTCAACATGTAAACGTTACCCTTAGTTCGTCGTTACACCACGCTCCCTCCTCTAAACACAAGTACGTTCCTAGTGTACCTAATTTACCCCTTCTATTAACCCATAGTGATATAATCTACTGTGTGTAAACACGTTTTACACCATATTGAGTTTCCAGGGTGTGTTGAAGCAGCCTGAGGTGAGACAAATTCCAACGCCACGCTAGCAGGTCATGTGTTCCAGCAGGTTGTAGATGACGCCGTCGCCCAACCACACTACCGTTCACTGTCACAGCTAGGCAGCCGATCTTTCTTTAATTTACTAATTAACTTCTCATAAATAGTTGAGATTTAATAATAACACAAATTTATATTTCATTTACGTGAGCTAGGCATTTAATCCTATTTCTTATAGCATCAAGAGCCTTTAGATAGGAACAATTTTCTTGTCTACCATTTATTACTATATGATCTTGTCATTAACCAAATTATTGAATACTTATACAAATTATATTTCTTAGTAAACTTTACGAACCCCTTTCGAGGAGGAACCAGCCTCAACTAAGTGTACTATTCAGCTTCTAGTATTAACCCCCACTTGTGAAGTTTGGGAATGTTCAACTCTTGAATAATAATTATTCTTACCGTCCATTAATGTCCAACAAATAATTATGGATGATTATATTATCCACAGACACTGGTATCTCAGTTCATTTTATTACACTAGTTATCTGTTTCCCTCTTCAGTAAAAATAAGGTGGTCCTTCGAGTAATTTGACTCAATCAAGTAAATATCATTATATTAAGAACAAGCTTTCCTTCACGACCGGTGGTGTGGTGGTGATAGTAGTGTGGGGGAGGTGGTGTGGTGGTGATAGTAGTGTGGGGGAGGTGGTGTGGTATAGGTGGTGGTGGTGGTGAAGGTAGTGTGGTGGTGGTGCTCGTAGTGGTGGTGAAGGTAGTGTGGTGGTGATAGTAGTGTGGTGGTGAAGGTAGTGTGGTGGTGGTGGTGCTGCTGCTGCTGGTAGGGTGGTGAAGGTAGTATGGTGGTGAGGTAGTGTGGTGGTGAAGGTAGTGTGGTGGTGGTGGTGGTGCTGCTGGTAGTGGTGGTGAAGGTGGTGTCGTGGTGGTGGTGGTGAAGGTAGTGTGGTGGTGAAAGTAGTGTGGTGGTGAAGGTAGTGTGGTGGTGATGGTAGTGTGGTGGTGAAGGTAGTGTGGTGGTGGTGGTGGTAGTGAAGGTAGTGTGGTGGTGAAGGTAGTGTGGTGGTGGTGAAGGTAGTGTGGTGGTGGTGGTGAAGGTAGTGTGGTGGTGTTGGTGATGGTGAAGGTAGTGTGGTGGTGGTGAAGGTAGTGTGGTGGTGGTGAAGGTAGTGTGGTGGTGGTGGTGGTGGTGAAGATAGTGTGGTGGTAATGGTGGTGGTGAAGGTAGTGTGGTGGTGGTGGTGGTGAAGGTAGTGTGGTGGTGGTGGTGGTGAAGGGAGTGTGGTGGTGGTGGTGGTGAAGGTAGTGTGGTGGTGGTGGTGGGGTGAAGGTAGTGTGGTGGTGGTGGTGGTGGTGGTGAAGATAGTGTGGTGGTGATGGTGGTGAAGGTAGTGTGGTGGTGGTGAAGGTAGTGTGTTGGTGGTGGTGATGGTAGTGTGGTGGTGGTGGTGGTGAAGGTAGTGTGGTGGTGGTGGTGAGAACATGAAGTGTAAGCCTGGTCTATTAGCCTCCACTAGCAAAATCTGGTAACAGCACAAGAATATCTTCCAATATTCCTGAGTGTATGTAATAATTACAGAGCTCAAAGTACTTTATACCATATGGTCTGAAGTCACTTATAACAGGACAATCACAGATACAGTGTTGGAGAGTATGTCCCAGCTCTTATTCACATAGTTTACAATAGGAATGTTCACCATTGGGGGATTCATTACCTGCAGCCACCTTCCATAGATATTGATACCCCAGCCTAATTCTGGCAATTACAATATCACACTGTCTAGTGGATGGTTTATCCTGAAGTGCATTGGACATCACCTGTGATCTTATGAGCATTTTGATTAGTCAATATATTCTCTCTTGTATTCATGAAGTTAATTTAAAAGGCAATTCCATTCACCCAGTAAGTATTAAAAGATTAAAGTTCCCTCACACTCGGTATTATTTGACTGATCTCCTCATGAGTCAATTAGCCTAATTATCAAACTTCCAGGAGTGGTGGCAGCATTATATGTTTATGAGTAAACTGATCTTCCATCTGATGTGTAAGAATTGCAAAGATATGTTTAACATCTTGGACATTTCTCTCCCCTCCCCCCCCCCCACCCCCGATAACTGGTTTGGGCATTTTCTGCTGCGAGGGCAGACTATCACCCCAGAGAACTGGCAAAATACAATTATTACAGCCAAAAGTTTTACCAGTTTTTTTTTAGCAACCATTACTGTGAGTGTTTGTGGGAAGTGTTACAATGGTGACATGTATCTAACGTTACAATTGGTAGCAGCCGTGCTTGTTGCCCACGTAACAATAACAATAACACCATAACAAAATAACATCATCAACATCAACAATTAGCAACGGTAATGTCTTCTCACACACATAATAACATAGGGTAAAAAAAACACACACTTGTGTATTTATGAAACTCGTGTAAGGAATTTACACCAAGTCTTTCACACACACTCAGAAGAGTGCGAAAGACTGTAAATTCCTTACATAAGTTTTACAAATAGACAAGTGTGGGTTTTTTCCAGTAATAATAACCTTAATAACCCTCCGGAGACTGATAGATCCCAAGCCAACACCAAACCAATATCAAGTTATAATCACAAATATGTTTGGTCCCCACACAGACAAACATTGTCTATTGCACTAGATAATTATATCCCACAGGCCTTTAGATTATCTTCTAGGCATTTTACTGGTACAGTTTCCTCGTCAATTGGGACCTGGAAAAAAGAGATAAGCTTAGTACTAACATCCAATAAAAGTCATTTATCATTATATATTTATGCTTGTTGTTTAATGTTGTTTAAGATTCTCTACCTGGAACAAAAAGTTCCATGCAGCACGGGCTATGGTGAGCCCGTAGTACATATTTATGCTATTTCTATCCAATTTCATACATATTTTTATGCTTACATGTACCAAAGTTGGAAGAAATTATAACAGTTTCAATCGAGAAAATAATCCAGATTTGTTTAAGAGTAATTGTAATGTTTAACTGTATATATGTGGTTAATGATGTAATACAGAAAGTTAAATAAACTTTGGAAATAAATAAACAATTATGTTTAAACAATATTATAATGATCAGACTAAAAATCTAACCAGGTATAGCCTAGCCTAACTTATTCTAACCAGTTATAGCTTAGCCTAACTTATTCTATCCAGTTATAGCTTAGTCTAACTTATTCTAACCAGTTATAGCTTAGCCTAACTTAATCTAACCAGTTTGCCAAAGCTAAGGGTGACTCGATCAACGTTACCACTGACCACAGCTCTGAGAGCTTGATCAAGGTCTTTGATGAGGTCGTGAGCCGGCTCTAAGCCACACGACACACGGACGAGGCCATCTGTGATGCCCAAGCTCTCTCTAGTCTCTGCTGGCAGACACTTGTGGCTCATCACACACCTGTTGAAAATACATAAACGAAAAGTTGCAAGACTGGTATGTAATTTCTAGTTTATATTTTTATTAATCTAAATGTTTTGTTTTTTATTTAAACATCAGTTTTTGTTAGATTTTTGCCAATTTTAATTTATATGTTTCATTTGCTAGTGTGACAGTATGTTAAGTTGGGTAAGAAAGGGAGAATTTAACTCTAAGAGAAATGAACAAGGGCTGTGATGAGGATTCGAACATGCGTCCAAGAGCATCCCAGACGCTGCCTTAATCGACTGAACTACGACATGGTTAAGAGAACCCTCGTCACGGCCCTTTGAAATTCGAAATTTCATTTCAAATTCTGTCCACTTTTGGCCATAGCGCGCATACGAGCCAAAAGCGACGTTATTTTTAAGAGGACGGGTTGTTAGCATGCATATAACATGCTGTCAGCTGGCTTACAGTTCGATTCCTCACAGTGGATGTGCATTTATATTTGAGTTAACTTTAAATGTCAGTTTTTTTATTTTTTTATTCATTACGTCTACCATACCCATACTGTGGGAGGTAGTGGAAAAGGTTACAGAGGCACACATGGGGGCTCAGGAACTCTGAATTACTCTAAAAATAATCCAATTCAATGCTCAATTAAAAAACAAATATTAACCAAAACCCTTCATTAACTCACGGAGGTTGACAGAAAGACTCAGCCCCTCCCAAGCTAGTTGCGAAAGTAAACATCTTTAACTGCTTGCAAAAGTGAGTCGATGCTTTTGAACTGTTTCCCTTGATGCAGAAGGAGAACATGCCGGAGTGGCCGTAACACTGACGCTTCGACAGCTGTAAACACCATCAACACAGTTTAGTGCCATGTATATACCAAGGACATTGAAATTGAAATAAGTTTATTGAGGTAAAATACACACAAAGGGATCAGGTAGCTCAAGCTATTCTCACCCCGTTCGTGTTAATATTCTCACCCCGTTAATCGTGTTCCATCGTGTTAATACATACATATAAACACATCCCAAGCAATAAACATATTACCAAACGTTCTGAGAGCTAAACCTCTACATTTCCTCATATACCAAGGAGGAATAGTTGTATTAATTACAGTACTTTGTAAGTATTTTCACAGTAAGAGATCACTAGTAATCACAATAATAAATGTTTAAAGATATGCAAGTAGTGAAGTTGAGGACTAGAACCGTCCCAACCCTGAGGAGAACCTCAGGGATCGAACTCGGTCATAGTCAAAAGTGGTGTGGGAGTCCGTAGAATGGGACGGGTTGCGTCCAGGGGGACGTTTTGGGTCACAGGGGTAAAATGTAAGGGATGTTGTGGGTCATGTAGGTAAGAGGGGAAGATAAGTATGTGGGCATGTGAACATCATCTCAAAAGTTTCCCCGGATGTTATGACACGTGGCATCCGACCAGGCGTCACTTGAGAGAGTGTCATGTTGGGTAGGGGCTGGAAGCTAAGTGGTTGGTATGCAGTCATGTAGGGAGGAAGAGGAGGAGTATGTAGGTTATGTTGTGTAGGGAGAGGAGAGCCCCCATACCTGAGAGGATAACATTGACGTCCATTAGCTTCCCCTACAGGAAGCCGTAAGTGTTGAGGGGGGTAAGAGAGAGCAGCCTCTTGCGGATGTGGTCCATTTGCTTTAATGGTTTTTCGATGTCTTCAGAGTTGTCTGGAGATGTTGACCCCAGCATGGCTCTCCCTCCACTGCGGATTCGTTAAGGAGGGCGAGGGTCTTACTTCCGCTAGCAGGTCCTCACCTGCCAACCATCAATCACTTCTCATTTGACCGGGATCGTTTCCCTCCCCTCACACACAAACGCGCCGTTAGTTCACTGCGAGTCTTCATTCGCTACACACACTCACCATACAGCTCCGCGTCATGGAAAGATGAACCTCAACAGCCTGCATGAAATGCGGAGTGTTTTATATTCCATCACCAAATCAACTATGTCGGCTGCAATGTGCAAGCTGTGAAAAACCGCCCCTAGGCCATTACGACATCAAATGCAAGCGATGTCAGCAGATTTTCTGTGATAACCGTGAGTGTTATTCTTATTTAGTTCATTTTATGGCATCCACAGGTGAAATATCGCGTGTGTAAACTATTATCTCTCTTATAGTGTGAGAATATTTACTCTTTCGGGCTATTACATTCCACACAGTTAAATATGTTCTTTCCAATTTCAGTTTACAAAACCGTGAAGTGTCCTTATTGCTCACCTGCCCCGCGAGGAGGTCATCGCCGGAATGAAACTTCACATAAACGTAGGTATCATATATAAATATAATTCTCGTATCTGTATTACATCCAGTTGCAAGCGAACACACATGCATAATAAACATATTTTCCCCATTCACCCGTGCTGAATATCATTTTGTTCCATTTCAGGTTATAATCCATACCTCAATCGACGGAGGGAACAGATAGACGTCATCGAGTCTGTATCCCATCCGTCCCACACTGAGCTAAGGAGAGCAGATCTCACTCGTGGGCACCCCCCGTCCCTTCAACAAGGGCGGCAGCGCCACCAGCAGATGGACGGCTACGAGACAATATCACGCCCAGTTAACACAATGTTAAGGATTCATACCCTCACACCTGCTCAACCCACTCACCAGGACATAAGTAAGTTAATACTGTCTTATTTTAATCTATTTCCTAAACATATTAATTCCCCCTAATCTGTTCCCTCACCTCAAATATATATATATATATATATATATATATATATATATATATATATATATATATATATATATATATATATATATATATATATATATATATATATATATATATATATATATATATGTATATCACGAAAATAAACACTTGATTAAGAGTGTGACAATGTCAGACCACGGAGGAAAATGAAACAGGAATTTCCGTAAGTACTTTCGTATATTAAATACATCTTCAGAAGGAACCTACATCTTCCTTCAGAAGGAAATAGTAAGTAAGTCAACAAATTCCTTTGGAGACTTCAGGCTGAAGGCGCAAGGAACATAAGGAGTCAGCAGGCCATTGAGTCTCTTCGCCAGTCTGTACGTGGGTGTGGGTATCTGGCTAATGATTGGCCGAAGTGGGTTTCCAGGCTTGTGTGTCTTGACATTTCCATACGCATATCCAGGTTTATATTCCCCAATGATCTTTGGCAGGTGGAGTCCGGATTTCTTGGCGTTCACAGTTTCGATCAGTTTGTTGACCTTTGCTTTCAATTCGGCTGTAGTGTCCTTCGTTACCCTTTGGAACTTAGTTTGATCAGAGAGTATGAGGTTCATTTTCGCCAGATATTCGTCTTTTTCAAGAATGACATATATTGGCGACTTGTCACCTCTCCTGACAACTATCTCCTTGTTCTCACGAAGGCTTTTAGCTGCCGCTTTGAGCTCGGGGGACAGTATGGTGCTTCTGTAATTGCCTCGATTCTTTCCTCCTTCTGCAATAAGTTCTGCTTGTAAGGTATCTTTGGTAGTGACCTTCTTTTGTGTCTCGAGGTCGAATATGTCGTCCAACAGAATTTCCAACTCTACTTTCCGGGCCATCTCACTCGGTCTGGACATAACGTGACAGTTGTGCCCAGATTTAGGAGAGTGACTTGGTCCTCAGTGAGGATAATTCCTGCAAGGTTCAGGAAGCCATCTGTTGGTCGTGGAATTGCCATAGGTCCTCCATATAATGTTGTTAGTTTCTTGATAATCCTTGTTTCAGTGCTGAGGTGATGTCGGTCTGTGAGGATGTCGAGGTGTTGTTCAATGCGAGTACGGATACTTTCGTCGATGTTGCTATTTCTCCACTCGTTTGTAGCATGAACTAGTTGCGTTTTGTTGTCTTTGATTTCATTCTCTGCCTTGTATATCTGATCACGAATCAGATCCTGGCGATATTTTATCGTGAAGGCTTGATTCCTTGCTGCTGGGTCGTGCGCTTTAATATTAGTATATTTTGGTAGCAGTCTTTCCTGTAGACATATATTATTAAATATGACCGAAAAAGTAAGATTAATAATTCTAACACGAATTTTCTCAATCTTTCGTACATTTCTTTTCACTGTTGGAGGTAATTCAAAAATCAATTCTCCAAAATTCATTTTTATTTCTAGTCTGACGCGACACTTGAGCGCGTTTCGTAAAACTTATTACATTTTCAAAGACTTTACACATACACAACTGAATAGAACTTACATATCTCCGATTTGTTTATATCTACATTTGAGTGAGGTGGATGGGGTGAGGTGGTATTTAATAGGGTATTAATATCATCAACACAAGACAGAACACGAAACAATGGGTATTGAAATGGAAGTGATTGTAGAAAGCCTATTGGTCCATATTTCTTGATGCTTCTATATTGGAGCGGAGTCTTGAAGTGGGTAGAATATAGTTGTGCATTATTTGGCTGTTGATTGCTGGTGTTGACTTCTTAATGTGCAGTGCCTCGCAAACGTCAAGCCGCCTGCTATCGCTGTATCAATCGATGATTTCTGTGTTGTTTACTAGGATTTCTCTGGCGATGGTTTGGTTGTGGGAAGAGATTATATGTTCCTTAATGGAGCCCTGTTGCATATGCATCGTTAAACGCCTAGAAAGAGATGTTGTTGTCTTGCCTATATACTGGGTTTTTTGGAGCTTACAGTCCCCAAGTGGGCATTTGAAGGCATAGACGACGTTGGTCTCTTTTAAAGCGTTCTGCTTTGTGTCTGGAGAGTTTCTCATGAGTAGGCTGCCCGTTTTTCTGGTTTTATAGTAAATCGTCAGTTGTATCCTCTGATTTTTGTCTGTAGGGATAACGTTTCTATTAAAAATATCTTTCAGGACCCTTTCCTCCGTTTTATGAGCTGTGGAAAAGAAGTTCCTGTAAAATAGTCTAATAGAAGGTATAGGTGTTGTGTTAGTTGTCTCTTCAGAGGTTGCATGGAGTTTCACTTTCCTTCTTATGATGTCTTCGACGAAACCATTGGAGAAGCCGTTGTTGACTAGGACCTGCCTTACCCTACAGAGTTCTTCGTCGACTTGCTTCCATTCTGAGCTGTATCTGAGAGCACGGTCGACATATGCGTTAACAACACTCCTCTTGGACCTGTCTGGGCAGTCGCTATTGGCATTTAGGCACATTCCTATGTTCGTTTCCTTAGTGTAGACTGCAGTGGGGAAACCTCCGCTCTTTTCCATGACTGTTACATCTAGAAAGGGCAGCTTGCCATCCTTTTCCATCTCGTAAGTGAAACGCAGCACGGAACTCTGCTCGAATGCCTCCTTCAGCTCCTGCAGATGTCTGACATCAGGTACCTGTGTAAAAATGTCGTCAACATCCCTGCAGTATATGGCCGGTTTCAAGTTCATGTCGACTAAGACTCTTTGCTCGATGGTACCCATGTAGAAGTTTGCAAACAGGACACCTAGGGGAGAACCCATGGCGACCCCATCTACTTGCTTATACATGTGCCCATCCGGGCTCAAGAAGGGTGCCTCTTTAGTAAAAGCTTGGAGTAATTTCCTCAGAATATTTTCTGGTATGTCAAGAGGAGTACAGGCTGGATCACGATACACTCTGTCGGCTATCATCCCGATTGTCTCGTCCACAGGTACGTTGGTAAACAGCGATTCTACGTCCAACGAGGCTCTTATCCCTGTGGCCTGTGTGCCCCGCAGTAAGTCAACAAATTCCTTTGGAGACTTCAGGCTGAAGGCGCAAGGAACATAAGGAGTCAGCAGGCCGTTGAGTCGCTTCGCCAGTCTGTACGTGGGTGTGGGTATCTGGCTAATGATTGGCCGAAGTGGGTTTCCAGGCTTGTGTGTCTTGACATTTCCATGCACATATCCAGGTTTATATTCCCCAATGATCTTTGGCAGGTGGAGTCCGGATTTCTTGGCGTTCACAGTTTCGATCAGTTTGTTGACCTTTGCTTTCAATTCGGCTGTAGTGTCCTTCGTTACCCTTTGGAACTTAGTTTGGTCAGAGAGTATGAGGTTCATTTTCGCCAGATATTCGTCTTTTTTAAGAATGACATATATTGGCGACTTGTCACCTCTCCTGACAACTATCTCCTTCTTCTCACGAAGGCTTTTAGCTGCCGCTTTGAGCTCGGGGGACAGTATGGTGCTTCTGTAATTGCCTCGATTCTTTCCAACTTCTGCAATAAGTTCTGCTTGGAAGGTATCTTTGGTAGTGACATTCTTTTGTGTCTCGAGGTCGAATATATCGTCCAACAGAATTTCCAACTCTACTTTCAGGGCCATCTCACTCGGTCTGGACATAACGTGACAGTTTATGCCCAGATTTAGGAGAGTGACTTGGTCCTCAGTGAGGTTAATTCCTGCAAGGTTCAGGAAGCCATCTCTTGGTCGTGGAATTGCCATAGGTCCTCCATATAATGTTGTTAGTTTCTTGATAATCCTTGTTTCAGTGCTGAGGTGATGTAGGTCTGTGAGGATGTCGAGGTGTTGTTCAATGCGGGTACGGATACTTTCGTCGATGTTGCTATTTCTCCACTCGTTTGTAGCATGAAGTAGTTGCGTTTTGTGGTCTTTGATTTCATTCTCTGCCTTGTATATCTGATCACGAATCAGATCCTGGCGATATTTTATCGTGAAGGCTTGATTCCTTGCTGCTGGGTCGTGCGCTTTAATATTAGTGTATTTTGGTAGCAGTCTTTCCTGTAGACATATATTATTAAATATGACCGAAAAAGTAAGATTAATAATTCTAACACGAATTTTCTCAATCTTTCGTACATTTCTTTTCACTGTTGGAGGTAATTCAAAAATCAATTCTCCAAAATTCATTTTTATTTCTAGTCTGACGCGACACTTGAGCGCGTTTCGTAAAACTTATTACATTTTCAAAGACTTTACACATACACAACTGAATAGAACTTACATATCTCCGATTTGTTTATATCTACATTTGAGTGAGGTGGATGGGGTGAGGTGGTATTTAATAGGGTATTAATTTCATCAACACAAGACAGAACACGAAGCAATGGGTATTGAAATGGAAGTGATTTTAGAAAGCCTATTGGTCCATATTTCTTGATGCTTCTATATTGGAGCGGAGTCTTGAGGTGGGTAGAATATAGTTGTGCATTATTTGGCTGTTGATTGCTGGTGTTGACTTCTTAATGTGCAGTGCCTCGCAAAGGTCAAGCCGTCTGCTATCGCTGTATCTATCGATGATTTCTGTGTTGTTTACTAGGATTTCTCTGGCGATGGTTTGGTTGTGGGAAGAGATTATATGTTCCTTAATGGAGCCCTGTTGCTTATGCATCGTTAAACGCCTAGAACGAGATGTTGTTGTCTTGCCTATATATTGTTTTTTTTTGAGCTTACAGTCCCCAAGTGGGCATTTGAAGGCATAGACGACGTTGGTCTCTTTTAAAGCGTTCTGCTTTGTGTCTGGAGAGTTTCTCATGAGTAGGCTGGCCGTTTTTCTGGTTTTATAGTAAATCGTCAGTTGTATCCTCTGATTTTTGTCTGTAGGGATAACGTTTCTATTAACAATATCTTTCAGGACCCTTTCCTCCGTTTTATGAGCTATGGAAAAGAAGATCCTGTAAAATAGTCTAATAGGGGGTATAGGTGTTGTGTTAGTTGTCTCTTCAGAGGTTACATGGCGTTTCACATTCCTTCTTATGATGTCTTCGACGAAACCATTGGAGAAACCGTTGTTGACTAGGACCTGCCTTACCCTACAGAGTTCTTCGTCGACTTGCTTCCGTTCTGAGCTGTGGCTGAAAGCACGGTCGACATATGCGTTAACAACACTCCTCTTGTACCTGTCTGGGCATTCGCTGTTGGCATTTAGGCACATTCCTATGTTCGTTTCCTTAGTGTAGACTGCAGTGTGGAAACCTCCGCTCTTTTCCATGACTGTTACATCTAGAAAGGGCAGCTTCCCATCCTTTTCCATCTCGTAAGTGAAACGCAGCACGGAACTCTGCTCAAATGCCTCCTTCAGCTCCTGCAGATGTCTGACATCAGGTACCTGTGTAAAAATGTCGTCATGCTACCGAAGATACCTTACAAGCAGAACTTATTGCAGAAGGAGGAAAGAATCGAGGCAATTACAGAAGCACCATACTGTCCCCCGAGCTCAAAGCGGCAGCTAAAAGCCTTCGTGAGAACAAGGAGATAGTTGTCAGGAGAGGTGACAAGTCGCCAATATATGTCATTCTTAAAAAAGACGAATATCTGGCGAAAATGAGCAACGTTGCTAGGCACGTTGTTGTGCATGGTTACTAGGCACGTTGTTGTGCATGGTTGCTAGGCACGTTGTTGTGCATGGTTGCTAGGCACGTTGTTGTGCATGGTTGCTAGGCACGTTGTTGTGCATGGTTGCTAGGCACGTTGTTGTGCATGGTTGCTAGGCACGTTGTTGTGCATGGTTGCTAGGAGCGGTGTTGTGCATGGTTGCTAGGCACGGTGTTGTGCATGGTTGCTAGGCACGTTGTTGTGCATGGTTGCTAGGCACGGTGTTGTGCATGGTTGCTAGGAACGTTGCAACAGAGGGTTGGGAGAGGAGGAAGTCTGCACATCACCACGGGGAGTTGCACGATGGCGCCACACAATTGATTTTGAACATTATCATTTTATGTATTAACAACGGACTCCAAGAGCTGAAGATCAAGCTGGTGTTTCAATTATGGCAGTGAAATGTTATGCCGGTACACTTGCACCATCCCTCACAACAGATCACCATCTTCTATGACAGCACATCATTAGCTGATATAATTTTACGTACCAACTCCCATCACAGCATCAGAATCACCCAAAAAAGGAAAACTGGTTGAGGCACTACCCAGTACACTACTCCTCTTTACCTTATCTCCCAGTTCTTTTCCTGACTCTTCCATCTCCTGCTTATCATGTTGTTGTTGTTAAAGATTCCCTACCTGGAACAAAAAGTTCCAAGTAGCACGGGCTATGGTGAGCCCGTAGTGCCTTTTAAGCTCTATGGGTATATATATGCTCTCACCGCCCTGCATTACCACGAGGACAAAAATATAATGCAATGGTAAAGTTTCTAACAGTTTAATGAACCAATATCCTTAATGTGTTAAGTATGCTTTTATATAATGTATTTTTTTATATAAGGCATTATATTGGGTCAATAAAACCTGAAAATGTGATGATAATAATTATCTAAAATTAGAATTTAGAAAATTCACACTGAGCCTAATCATTTCTGCTTTCAGTTGCAAGATTTTGTTAAAAAAATATTAAAATGTAAATTGTTCAAGCTTCAAGCGACAGTTAAAGAGGAAAATGCACTTCCTTACCTCATGCTGAGGGTGAGATGGTAACCCAGGGTGAATGACCTTCTCCACACAAGGGTGAGTCTCCAAAAACTTGGCCACTGCTAAACCATTCTTCATGTGTTGTTCCATTCTCAGTGCCAAGGTTTTGAGTGACCGATTAACCAAGTAACAATCAAGTGGGGAAGGAACAGATCCAATAGCATTTTGGAAGAAACGAAGTTCATCATGAAGGTCATCCCTGTAAGTGACAATGGTATTTAAAATACACAAGTTTTGACGAAACTTACTCAAACTTTAATTTACATTTTATAATAGAAAATATGTTACCTGTAACTTAAATAAGTTCACAAGCTATATAATATTATAAATACAACAAATAAGAATCAACGTAAAGAATATTGTTTTTCAAATACTTTTTCATGTATATATTTCTTATAAATATAAAGAGTGCTTTTGTTAAGGAGTCACTTAGCCAGTAACCGGGTTCTTTACTTATCAAACTGTATATGGGGCCTTATAGTGCCTCTTCTTACTCGATCCCACCCCGAGTCATAGGTAAGTAATTAAGAACTAGCAGTAATAATCTAAAGGAAAAGGGGAAATGATCACTAAACTGAACTATCACCAGGTGTACTTCTCAACTATACATATGTACATGACATAACACTGCTGGTGTCACTCTCGCACACCACACAATAACTAATAATTATACAATAATACTGTAATATTCTATCCCAGCGAGTTCACCTTTCTCAGTAAATAATAGACCAGACCTCTACAGTATTGTTACAGTGCCAAAACACCGCTCCTCTTCCAGCAACACTGGCAGGGGTCTCCAGCAACACTGGCAGGGGTCTCCAGCAACACTGGCAGGGGTCTCCAGCAACACACTGGCAGGGGTCTCCAGCAACACTGGCAGAGGTCTCCAGCAACACTGGCAGGGGTCTCCAGCAACACTGGCAGGGGTCTCCAGCAACACTGGCAGGGGTCTCCAGCAACACTGGCAGGGGTCTCCAGCAACACTGGCAGGGGTCTCCAGCAACACACTGGCAGAGGTCTCCAGCAACACTGGCAGGGGTCTCCAGCAACACTGGCAGGGGTCTCCAGCAACACTGGCAGGGGTCTCCAGCAACACTGGCAGGGGTCTCCAGCAACACTGGCAGGGGTCTCCAGCAACACTGGCAGGGGTCTCCAGCAACACTGGCAGGGGTCTCCAGCAACACTGGCAGGGGTCTCCAGCAACACTGGCAGGGGTCTCCAGCAACACACTGGCAGAGGTCTCCAGCAACACTGGCAGAGGTCTTCAGCAACACTGGCAGGGGTCTCCAGCAACACTGGCAGGGGTCTCCAGCAACACTGGCAGGGGTCTCCAGCAACACTGGCAGGGGTCTCCAGCAACACTGGCAGGGGTCTCCAGCAACACTGGCAGGGGTCTCCAGCAACACTGGCAGGGGTCTCCAGCAACACTGGCAGGGGTCTCCAGCAACACACTGGCAGGGGTCTCCAGCAACACTGGCAGGAGTCTCCAGCAACATTGGCAGAGGTCTCCAGTAACACTGGCAGGGGTCTCCAGCAACACTGGCAGGGGTCTCCAGCAACACACTGGCAGAGGTCTCCAGCAACACTGGCAGGGGTCTCCAGCAACACTGGCAGAGGTCTCCAGTAACACTGGCAGGGGTCTCCAGCAACACTGGCAGGGGTCTCAGGCAACACTGGCAGGGGTCTCCAGCAACACACTGGCAGGAGTCTCCGGCAACACACTGGCAGAGGTCTCCAGCAACACTGGCAGAAGTCTCCAGCAACACTGGCAGGGGTCTCCAGCAACACTGGCAGAGGTCTCCAGCAACACTGGCAGGGGTCTCCAGCAACACTGGCAGGGGTCTCAGGCAACACTGGCAGGGGTCTCCAGCAACACACTGGCAGGAGTCTCCGGCAACACACTGGCAGAGGTCTCCAGCAACACTGGCAGAAGTCTCCAGCAACACTGGCAGGGGTCTCCAGCAACACTGGCAGAGGTCTCCAGCAACACTGGCAGGGGTTTCCAGCAACACTGGCAGGGGTCTCCGGCAACACACTGGCAGAGGTCTCCAGCAACACACTGGCAGGGGTCTCTGGCAACATACTGTCAGAGGTCTCCAGCAACAAACTGGCAGGGGTCTCCAGCAACACACTGGCAGGGGTCTCCGGCAACACACTGGCAGAGGTCTCCAGCAACACACTGGCAGGTGTCTCCAGCAACACACTGGCAGAGGTCTCCAGCAACACACTGGCAGGGGTCTCCAGCAACACACTGGCCGGGGTCTCCTGCAACACACTGGCAGAGGTATCCAGAAACACACTGGCAGAGGTCTTCAGCAACACACTGGCAGGGGTCTCCGGCAACAGACTGGCAGAGGTCTCCAGCAACACTGGCAGGGGTCTCCAGCAACACACTGGCAGAGGTATCTAGCAACACACTGGCAGAGGTCTCCAGCAACACTGGCAGAGGTCTCCTGCAATACTGGCAGGTGTCTTCAGCAACACACTGGCAGAGGTTCCCCAGCAACACACTGGCAGGGGTCTCCAGCAACACTGGCAGGGGTCTCTAGCAACACACTGGCAGAGGTCTCCAGCAACACACTGGCAGGGGTCTCCAGCAACACTGGCAGGGGTCTCCAGCAACACTGGCAGAGGTCTCCAGAAACACTGGCAGGGGTCTCCAGCAACACGGGCAGGGGTCTCCAGCAACACTGGCAGGGGTCTCCAGCAACACACTGGCAGGGGTCTCCGGCAATACACTGGCAGAGGTCTCCCGCAACACTGGCAGAGGTCTCCAGCAACACTGGCAGGGGTCTCCAGCAACACTGGCAGACGTCTCCAGCAACACTGGCAGGGGTTTCCAGCAACACTGGCAGGGGTCTCCAGCAACACACTGGCAGAGGTCTCCAGCAACACACTGGCAGGTGTCTCCAGCAACACACTGGCAGAGGTCTCCAGCAACACACTGGCAGGGGTCTCCAGCAACACTGGCAGGGGTCTCCAGCAACACACTGGCAGGGGTCTCCGGCAACACACTGGCAGAGGTCTCCAGCAACACACTGGCAGAGGTCTCCAGCAACACTGGCAGGGGTCTCCAGCAACACACTGGCAGGGGTCTCCGGTAGTAGGTAAGATAAGTTACGTAAGTTAAGTTAGGTTAAGTTATGTAAGTTAGGTTAAGCAGGTTAAGTTAGGTAAGGTAGGTTAAGCAGGATAAGTTAGGTTAAATTATGTAAGTTAGGTTAAGCAGGTTAAGTTAGGTAATGTAGGTAAGTTAGGTTAAGTTATGTAAGTTAGGTTAAGCAGGTTAAGTTAGGTAAGGTAAGGTAAGTTAGGTTAAGCAGGATGAGTTAGGTTAAATTATGTAAGTCAGGTTAAGCAGGTTAAGTTAGGTAATGTAGGTAAGTTAGGTTAAGCAGGATAAGTTAGGTTAAGTCAGGTAAGTTAGGTAAGATAGGTAAGGTAAGGTAAGTTAAGTTATGCAGGTTAGGTTATGCAGGTTAAGTTAGGTAATGAAGGTAAGTTAGGTTAAGCAGGATAAGTTAGGTAAGTTAAGTTAGGATAGGTAAAGTTAGGTTAAGCAGGTTAAGTTAGGTAAATGTAGGTAAGTTAGGTTAAGCAGGATAAGTTAGGTTAGGTTAGGTAAGTTAGGTATGATAGGTAAGGTAATGTAAGTTATGTTAGGATAGGTAAAGTTAGGTAAGATAGGTAATGTAAGGTAAGTTATGTTAGGATAGGTAAAGGTATGTAAGAAAGGTAAGGTAAGGAAGTTATGTTAGGATAGGTAAAGTTAGGTTATGCAAGTTAAGTTAGGTAAGATAGGTAAAGGTAAGGTAAGTTAGGATAGGTAAAGTTAGGTTTAGGAACGTTACATTAACTAAGTAACATTGGGTGGAGAGGATAGGTTACGTAGGTTTGAACAGTGTAGTTCAGAGAATAGTTTTAGGGTAAAGCGACTAAGAAAATATATTTTAACAGAAGTGCAGGTTTGGTATGAAAAGCTGAACTAGTTACATTTTGGAGAGAAATTTTATAACTGAAGATGTCTTAAAGAATAACATGATGGAAGAAGGAGAGTTTCTTTGATGAACGAAGGTGTCTTAGAGAACAACTTTTGGAGAACGAAGGTGAATTAGAGATCACTTTGATGACTCTGAAAATAACTTTGGTCAACGAATATGGATTGGAAAGTTTCTCTAATGAACGAAGGTGACTTAAAGATTAACTTTTATGATTTAGAGAACATCTTTGATGTCTTAGATAGCAACATTGATGTCTTAGAGAACAACTTTTGATGACTCTGAGAATAACTTTTATGTCTTAGTTTCTCTAATGAACGAAGGTGACTTAAAGATTAACTTTTATGATTTAGAGAACATCTTTGATGTCTTAGATAGCAACATTGATGTCTTAGAGAACAACTTTTGATGACTCTGAGAATAACTTTTATGTCTTAGAGAACAACTTTGATAAGCAAGATCAACTTTAGATGTCTCTGAGAATAACTTTTATAACATAGAAATTAACTTTAATGAACAAAAGTGAGTTAGAGAATAACTTTGATGACTCTGTGAATAACTTTGATGACTTTGAGAATGTCTTTGAGAACATGAGTAGTATTTTGTTAGCTCAGAGAATAACTTTTTGATGACATAGAGAATAACTTTTATGTCTTAGAGAAGAACATTGATGGCTTAGAGAGAATATCTTTGATGAAAGATGATGTCTTAGATTAACTTTGACGTCTCTTGGAATAACTTTGATGACTTTGAGAACAAGTTTGATAGCTCCTAGAATAACTTTGATGACTTTGAGAATGTCTTTGAGAACATGAGTAGTATTTTGTTAGCTCAGAGAATAACTTTTTGATGACATAGAGAATAACTTTTATGTCTTAGAGAAGAACATTGATGGGTTAGAGAGAATATCTTTGATGAAAAATGATGTCTTAGATTTTTGACGTCTCTTGGAATAACTTTGATGACTTTGAGAACAAGTTTGATAGCTCTGAGAAAGACTTTGTTGTCTTAGAGAATAACTTTGTTGTCTTAGAGAATAACTTTGAGGAGTTAGAGAATTAATATGTTGAACGAAAGTGAGTTAGAGATTACCTTTGTTAACTCTGAGATTAACTTTGATAAATGAGAAAATACTTTTTGATGGCATCGAGAATAAATTTGATAGCTCTGAGAATAACTTTTATGCCTCTGAGATTAACTTTAATGAACGAAGATGTCTTAGAAAAGATTCTCTGATGAACGAAAGGTTACTTAGAGAATAGCATTTTCATGACTGAGATTAACTTTTTTGATGACTCTGAGAATAACTTTTATGCCTCTGAGATTAACTTTAATGAAAGAAGATGTCTTAGAAAGTTTCTCTGATGAACGAAAGGATACTTAGAGAATAGCATTTTGATGACTGAGATTAACTTTTTGATGACTCCGAGAATAACTTTGAGGATGCGAGTAAATTTTTGAGTGTTTGAGAGTGTCTTTTGTTATCTCGAAGAGTAACTTTGGTGTTACGGAGAGCAACTCTGACTATTTTTCTTACTTAACGACATATAATTTTTACGAAAGTGCTTAAAAAGTTACATTTGACTATTTTTCTTACTTAGCGACATATAATTTTAGTTATGAAAGTGTTGAAAAAGTTACATTTGACTATTTTAGTTGAGGAAAGACAAGAAAAAAATATGACGACAGTGACTATTTTTAGTGCTCCACAAAGTATAAATGTCAGTTAAGAACGACGATGATAGATATCTTTGACTATATTTTCTTACTTGACGAAAACATAATGGCTGTTACGAAATGATGAACGAGACTATTTTCAATTACTTGACGATGGATAAAGTTAGTTATGAACAGTATTGGAAAGATTCCTTTGACAATTTTTAGCTAAGAGAAAGGTTGTTTTAGTTAAGAACGGTGTTGAATGAGATTAATCCTGACTATTTTTTTGGTTGATTGGATAATAAGTTTAGTTGAGAAATGACGAAAGTGACTATGTTTTAGTTGTTTGGCGAAAGATTTTTAGTTAAGAAGTTACAAGAAAGGTTTGTCTTTGTAAATTTGGAACTGAATAAAGTATAGATTTGTTTAAGAACAGGGTTGGTAGAACTATTAAGTTGACTACGAGAATTACTTTGACATAGTTTTGCAAATAAAAACTGGGTGACTAAAATTGTTGAGGGAACTGTATTGTAGTATAATATTATTTGACAAAGAACTAGTTAGTGAATGGAAGAAACAAATTGGTTTAAAGAAACAAAGAACATAAAAAAAAATTGAGGTTAAGTAAGGGAATGAACACAGTGAACATACGGTGAACACAGAAAACATGTAAGAAAAAGTTGATGAATAGAGTGAACATGTAGGGAATATGAACTTACAGAGAATATGAAGACATGATAAGGAACATAGGGAATACAAAGAATGAACACTGAACATGTGAAGAACAAGCTAAGAACATTGAGAACATGAATACTGAGTATAAAAGTTATACAGAGAACATATGATGTACATGAAAACATGACAAAGAACATAGAGAACATACGGGGAAAATGGTAGAAAACAGAAAAAATGAGAAAAACAGGTGAAAAAAAATTGAACTGAGCATGCTGTGAACATCTGTCGAACATGGAATGAACACAGAAAACATGGAAAAAAAATGTGAAGAACACAGCTGAATATAGAGAAAATATGTAAATACAGTATGATTATTGAAAGTTTGGATATATTGGGGATGAGAAGGTAAGGGAGGGGAAGGGTAAGGTGATTATTCTGATAAACAGATAGGCTGGAGAGGGACTTGATCGGATATAATTATGTTCGATGATCTAAGACAGAGGAAATGGAGCTTGGCTATTGTCCAGATTAATTTTACTACGTTAGAAATAAGGTGATCTTAAATCTCAGGGTGATTTAGTTGGAAAATAAAGAACTTGTACAAACTGAACTAAGCTGGGGGGACAAGAGTCGAAACTTGATAACTGAACTGGTTTTTATTTTCTATGTCTGAAAATGTAGTTGGGTGTTTACATCTCAGGGGGATTTGGACTGATAGTAATGAATTTACAGGAGTGAACTTGGACAGAGGACAAGAGCTAGAGTTTTATAATTGTTTACATCATATTTACTATGTCTGAAATACAGAGGGTAAAAATTTTGGGGAAATTGATGGGTTATTTACAAAGATACGAAAGAGAACTAAGGTGGGGACGAGAGCTGGAGCTCGATAACTGTTTGATCTTATTTACGGTGTCTGAAATACAGAGGGTAAAAATTTCAGGGGAATTGATATGATATTAACAAAGACTTGAGGGTGGAGTAGGGTGGGGGGGACAAGAGCTGGAGCTCAGTAACTGACTTGATCTTATTTACTATGACTGATATATGACTATTTAAAATTTAAGGGGAATTGGGCTGCTAGTAGCGAAAATGTGGTCTCTGTCAAATTTGGGTCTTCAATTGAACTCTGATTAATTTCGATCAAGAACTGGACTCTGATGAATTTTGCTCTCAAAGTAGACTCTGGCGAATTTGAGCATAAACTGGACTCTGATGAAATTTGAGCTTAAAACTGTCTCTGACTAATTTCGATAGAAAACTGGACTCTGATTAATTTCGATCAAGAACTGGACTCTGATTAATTTTGCTCTCAAAGTAGACTCTGTCACATTTCTGTCGTTAATTGGACTCTGACGAATTTCTGATGATAATTGGACTCTGACGAAAATTGGGTATAAAACTGTCTCTGACTAATTTTTGCTAGCAAACTGGTCTCTGACGAATTTCTGTAGATAATTGGACTCTGACGAAAATTGGGTATAAAACTGTCTCTGACTAATTTTGCTAGCAAACTGGTCTCTGGCGAATTTCTGTAGATAATTGGACTCTGATGAAATATGAGCTTAAAACTGTCTCTGACTAATTTTGCTCACAAAGTGGACTCTGTTCATTTTTAGGTATAAAATGGTCTCTGACAAAAATTCTGTCTAAACTGGGCTCTGTTCAATTTTGGTCTTTACAGGTGAAATAGCTGTAAATGGATATAAAACTAAATGTTATGGCTAAGTTGTCTGTTTTCCTTAACAAATCATCTAAGACAATATTCTCTGAAAATGGTCTTTTTTACAAATTCGGTCATAAACATATAAATAAACTTCTATGATTATATGAAACTCTGAAATATTTTCATAAAACTGAACTCTGAAAAATTAGAGTTTCTCCCATATGAACTTTTAAAAAAATTTATGAACTTATTTTCAGCATAAGAACTTTTAACAAACTTCTAAAATCTGCGACTGACGAAATTTACCTGAAAACCTGGCTCACATGCGGGATATTGGACCTCAAAACCTTGACTCACGCAGACGATATTGGAACCTGAAAACCATGGCTCACACAGACGAATTTTGTAAGTTGAAAACAGGCAAATATGTCCGTAGAGTTCACCTGGAAATGCTGTGACGCAAACACGATATTTTCTAAAATTTTTCTTTAAGATTTTCATACTTATTTTCATTATAAGAACTTGTAACAAACTTCTAAGATCTCAGAAATTACTTGCTCATAAGAAATCCTTAATCCAAAATCTGTGACTAACCACATTCTCCTGAAAACCCTGGCTCCACACAGACGATATGCTAAATTTACCTGAAAACCATGGCCCTCACAGAGGATTTTTTCCTAAGAAATCCTTAATCCCAAATCTGTGAATAGCCAAATTCACCTGAAAACCCCCAAGCGCTACATGGGAATTTGAATTTCTCCCATAAGACCTTTAACAAACTTCTAAAATCTGTGACTGACAAAATTTACCTGAAAACGCTGGCTCACACACGGGATATTGGACCTCAAAACCCTGGCTCACACAGACGATATTGGAACCTGAAAACCCTGGCCCTCACAGAGGATTTTTCTAAATTTACCTGAAAACCCTGGCCCTCACAGGGGATTTCCCCCCCCCCCCCCCCCAAAAAAAATATCACCTGTGTGGAGCCATCCCTACTACTGTGTGGTGGTGGTGGTGATGAAGGTAGTGTGGTGGTGAAGGTAGTGTGGTGGTGGTGGTGGTGAAGGTAGTGTGGTGGTGGTGGTGGTGGTGAAGGTAGTGTGGTGGTGGTGAAGGTAGTGTGGTGGTGGTGAAGGTAGTGTGGTGGTGTTGGTGCTGAAGGTAGTGTGGTGGTGAAGGTAGTGTGTTGGTGGTGAAGGTAGTGTGGTGGTGGTGGTGGTGGTGAAGGTAGTGTGGTGGTGGTGAAGGTAGTGTGGTGGTGGTGGTGAAGGTAGTGTGGTGGTGGTGGTGGTGGTAAAGGTAGTGTGGTGGTGGTGGTGTGGTGGTGGTGGTGGTGAATGTAGTGTGGTGGTGGTGGTGGTGAAGGTAGTGTGGTGATGGTGGTGGTGGTGAAGGTAGTGTGGTGGTGGTGGTGTAGTGGTGGTGGTGAAGGTAGTGTGGTGGTGGTGGTGGTGAAGGTAGTGTGGTGGTGGTGGTGTGGTGGTGGTGGTGGTGGTGAAGGTAGTGTGGTGGTGGTGGTGAAGGTATTGTGGTGGTGGTGGTGGTGGTGGTGTGGTGGTGGTGGTGGTGAAGGTAGTGTGGTGGTGGTGGTGAAGGTAGTGTGGTGGTGGTGGTGGTGTGGTGGTGGTGGTGAAGGTAGTGTGGTGGTGGTGAAGGTAGTGTGGTGGTGATGGTGAAGGTAGTGTGGTGGTGGTGGTGAAGGTAGTGTGGTGGTGGTGGTGGTGGTGGTGGTGAAGGTAGTGTGGTGGTGGTGAAGGTAGTGTGGTGGTGGTGGTGGTGGTGAAGGTAGTGTGGTGGTGGTGGTGGTGAAGGTAGTGTGGTGGTGGTGGTGAAGGTAGTGTGGTGGTGGTGGTGGTGAAGGTAGTGTGGTGGTGGTGAAGGTAGTGTGGTGGTGGTGGTGAAGGTAGTGTGGTGGTGTTGGTGATGGTGAAGGTAGTGTGGTGGTGGTGAAGGTAGTGTGGTGGTGGTGGTGGTGGTGGTGAAGGTAGTGTGGTGGTGGTGGTGGTGGTGAAGGTAGTGTGGTGGTGGTGAAGGTAGTGTGGTGGTGGTGGTGGTGAAGGTAGTGTGGTGGTGGTGGTGGTGAAGGTAGTGTGGTGGTGGTGGTGGTGGTGAAGGTAGTGTGGTGGTGGTGGTGGTGGTGAAGGTAGTGTGGTGGTGGTGAAGGTAGTGTGGTGGTGGTGGTGGTGAAGGTAGTGTGGTGGTGGTGGTGGTGAAGGTAGTGTGGTGGTGGTGGTGGTGGTGAAGGTAGTGTGGTGGTGGTGGTGGTGGCGAAGGTAGTGTGGTGGTAGTGGTGGTGAGGGTAGTGTGGTGGTGGTGGTGGTGGTGAAGGTGGTGTGGTGGTGGTGAAGGTAGTGTGGTGGTGGTGGTGGTGAAGGTAGTGTGGTGGTGGTGAAGGTAGTGTTGTGGTGGTGAAGGTAGTGTGGTGGTGGTGGTGGTGAAGGAATGTGTGGTGGTCAAGGTAGTGTGGTGGTGGTGGTGAAGGTAGTGTGGTGGTGGTGGTGGTGGTGGTGGTGAAGGTAGTGTGGTGGTGGTGGTGGTGGTGGTGGTGAAGGTAGTGTGGTGGTGGTGAAGGTAGTGTGGTGGTGGTGAAGGTAGTGTGGTGGTGGTGGTGGTGAAGGAATGTGTGGTGGTGAAGGTAGTGTGGTGGTGGTGGTGAAGGTAGTGTGGTGGTGGTGGTGAAGGTAGTGTGGTGGTGGTGGTGAAGGTAGTGTGGTGGTGGTGGTGGTGGTGGTGAAGGTAGTGTGGTGGTGGTGGTGGTGAAGGTAGTGTGGTGGTGGTGGTGAAGGTAGTGTATTCGTTTGCCTTGTTTGGGTAGAATGTAGACACAGTAGTCGCTTCTGTATATATTTATTGACCGAGACAACAAGGTATATATCTTCCTAGGCGAGGTCCTTCTACTCTGAGTCTGTGAGGAGAACTGAGGCTACTGGGAGCATGGCTTGATGCTCCTCTGTCTGGCATGACGTCAGAGGCCTACTCGCCTGTGATTGGTTACATTTCAACTGACATAGAATTTGAGTATAACACCGCTCGGACACGCTACCAAGTCGACGTCCCTTGTCGACAAGCTCTGGCTAGCTATATAGTTACAATGATACTGAAAGGACCTCGGTGGCATTCAATAATGGCTTACATGTGAAATTTGCATAATAAAACATTGAAAGAAGATCAGGTGTGCGTAATACTAACAACTCGGCATATGCACCAAAAGAAAAAAATTCATCATAATAGGTGAAAATCATGGTAACAATGCTTTGATTAAACCAGAGTATTAAGAACATGTGTATGTCTACTGATCAGATATGAACAATACAACTCAAGGTATTGCCTAAACAAAAATTATTAACATGTGTCAATGGCATGTGCTTGAAAACCATACAAAATTAAACAATTATTACATTAACGGAACAAAGTTCTGACCTAACAACCACAAATGAATTTCAAGATAGATAACGATTTTCTTTTTTTCTTTCTTTTTTTTTCTCTGAAATATACAATATATTTACACGACCAATGTACAATATATTTAATGTTCAATATATTTACAAGCTATATACAAGACCTGGAACAAGAAGACTAACATCTGCGTGATAGCAGTCAGGATTCACTGGCCACAATGTGGTTGCTAGAACAATAATAACTCTTATGACAAGCACTGTAAAAATACAAATGGTAGTAGACTTAACAATGGCATCTAATTTATAACAAAATAAAGTTGAGAAACATCATACTATATTTATATATATTGGTAATAATAAGACACATGTCCAAAGTCCTTGTCCAAAGCAAATCTATTGCTTTGCCTCTGTGCCTTTAAGTTATTTTCAGCTAGGGTACGCTAGTTGCAGTGCATTCGGGTGGCCCCCCCCCCCACAATTGTTTTTTTTCCTCCGGTTATTTCGTCCTATTACACTCGTTTCCCTCATTATATATTCTGAATATTGTGCATTATATTTGACCACCCATTCTTCATCGTATCGACAGTACATTAAGTTACATTTGGATGCTACCGAGAAGTTTAGCATGGCCTCGCGCCGGTGTCATGCAAAAACTGGCCATTCGGCCTTCCTTTCGGCAAGCTCAAGCCAGTCAGTTAGCATGACGTCGGCCAGCTTGTTGTTGGCCAGCGCAGCCAGCATGCTGTTGGCCATACGGTCGCTAACGTTCTTTGGCCATCCGGCCTTCAGGGCAATTTTACTCTTCTTGTTCCTTCGCCATTGTTGTTTCCTACTACGTAATAGTATTCTATTTAATTTTACCTCATCTATCATTAGGTTAGGGGCCCTTACCTCCAACCGCTATTCCTTCCACTGCGCTCTGCCCGCTTGGCGCTCAACGCCGGCTTCTTCTGTTCCCTTTATTCGCAGCCACGACAAGCCGGAACCCCCCCCCCCTCCACACCCTACTGCGGCGAGGAAGAGAACGCGAGCCGGATATTCCTCTGATCACCATTACAACGCACGCAGCGGTGCCGGGATGCAGCCGCCCAGGGCCTACGTTAATACTATTATCTTCCCTTTATTTGCTGGGCTATATGGTAGTATTAATATTATTCCGTATCGTTACTGTCATTCCAGTATTATTTTATTAAAATATAAATTGTTATTATGGTTTGGCGTTGCTTTCTTAATTTCTTCCATTCTGCGGCACTTGCCGTCATCGGTTATTTACAATATTACATTGTATTCTTCATTGTACGATTATTTACGACATTGTATTCTTATTATTATCCTTATTACAGTTACTGAATGGCAGCTCCCTGCCGTCGATTTCACTTTGCTCCTGTTCTAAAGATGTTGCCGAAGTTCACGGCGTACTAGCTGCGGCTCGCAGACGCTCATTGACAACACAAGACTACACTCAGCGGCCACTTAAGGCAGACTCCTTGGCTTCTATCCAGCCCAATCACCCGTCTGGAGGCAGAGATGGGATAGAGACCAAGGGTAATGTTCCCCGCTCACATTCTACATCCGCTTAGGACACAAGCATGTAATAGATTTGGCTTTAAGAATTGGTTCTTATTCCATTTTATTGTTTATGTATATGTTGCTTAGTTGTTATACCCGTTCTTGGTATATGTATTGTTTATATTCAAGATTTATAGTGTTTCGTATTACCCTGTTATAGTTGCTTTGTGCTTCCTTGCTGTTCTCCTACTGGTTTTCTCCCACCTTTGCTCTTAGCAAAGGTACTTCCCCCTTCCGTTTGCTGGAAGATTCTTAGAATTGTTAGCCCCCTTCATTGCTACAGTATAATTATTCGGATGCTCTTTATTCATCCAGGATTGTTAATTAAGGTTTCTCTTAATTCCTGCTGCCGGGCTCCCTCCCCCGTTTTTCGTCTCTGTATTGATTCAGCTAGGGTTTCCCTCTCGTCTGTGCTCTTGCCTGTCACGATAACACTGCACGCCGCTTCTGCCCACCCTTACTGCCTTATATCTTTCAGCCCGGGGGAGGTGAGCTATGCGACAAAAAATCGACGCACGCTCCGCCTGGACTAGGTATCGCTTACATGGTCAGGAATCAACACTCTTCGGATCCTACAAGCACAGATCCTACAAGCGCTCCTGTCACCAGGCGAGATTTCTCCAGGATCCTACGCGCTGCCCTCTCGGCGCTAGGCTTGACTTCAGATGACTACGCTCCGCACCCAGCTGTATCAGGACGGGCTCGCCACATCAGAAATAATGACAGACGGCAGGCGGAAGAGTAGTGCTCACATCCTACATCAGACGGGACGTTGTTGCTCTGCTACTTTGAGTGCCTCACGCGGCCAGCTGGCACTCGCCCTTCGGGGGGGGGGGGGGGGTTCCGGCCGCTGGCCTGCGGTGGGGGTGCAGCGCCGGTCCCCAAGTGTCCCGCTGTCCGCAGCTAATACTTTGCCCAGTCTAGGTGCTAGTAAGCCCTACTTGTAGTCACACCCCCTTCTCCTTATCCATTAGGTCTTTTACGGCCTCTTGGCCGGGTACATTACGTGTTATGTGGTCTCTCACTTATTAGTTATTCTTTGTGTCCTGCCTGTTATATCCTAGTGTTATATAATTACTACACATTTGCACTCGGCCTTAATTCTAGTACCAGTTAACCTTTAGGTTTCTGCAGAATTAGTTTCCATGTCACTATAGGCTAAGGTCTCATACTTACTACGGGTGTACCTTTTAAGTTAAATCTAGTCCTCGGACTTGGAATTGTTACTGTTAATTCTTACTTTATATATTTACTTTATATATTTTAATATAAACGTTATATATTTACTTAATTTATATATTTGAAACTTTATATATTTACATGTTCAATATTAAGTTTAATATAATATCAACTTTGTTATAAGTCTATAATATAAACCGTGTTTAATATAAACTTTATATAATTACTTACTTTATATATTTGAACTTTATATTTACATGTTCTGCAGAATTTAATCTTCAATAAACTTTAACGCCCCATACTGCCAGTATCTTTCTCCCCCTGGTCAGAAAATGGTCACTGCTTGATCGCAAGCGGAGATGTTTCTGGCGGGGGAGAAAGAAACAATTGCGCAGCGCGTCCCGCGGCATTGCGCGGGCAGTTTGGGGGCCGTATAAATACGGGCGCACAATGGGGCTCTGCCTCACTCCGCCTGCCCTCGCCGCTGCCCTCGCAAAATCTGGTATCTGCAAGTACAAAATAAGGGTATACAATCGGCGTGGATATATAGCCATTTTACATTAAGAGAACGGAGGAGATGCATAACATAAATATAACCAAATAAGCGACGTGAATAAACTGCAAGAGCCAAGCGAAAGTACTGTAACTACTGAGGAAACTAGGCAAAATGCAGGGCCAGGGAACGTAAAGCAAATTAAGGGCCCGCAAATACTGCAAATAGCACCTCCTGGCTGACTTTACTTAATAAATTACTTATAACTCTGCAAATAGGACATCCTGGCTGACTTTACTTAATGACGTAAGACAAGGAAAAGTGAACAAGCATACTGTAACACAGCGAATGCGAAGATTTGAACATGCGACATGCACAAGGCTACGAATGCCTGAGTAAAAAGTTAGGCTGGTGGCAAAGTGAATCCGAGGTGATCTGAAAGCAGAGGCATGTCAGTGCTGAAATGTAGAACATAAATATGAATAAGGGCAAGGCATGTCGCGAGATGTCTGCTAGTACAAAATAAGAAACCTTCCATATTTTCTCACACCAAGTGTGAGAAAGTCTTAATTTACAGTGTCTTAGGAAGGCAACGAATGAGAATCATTAAATATACGACGTTCCCGACGACGCTTCGACGCCGCCATCTGCTGGAGGATACCGTGCCCCAGGCAACATGGGGGCCACCCCCCTGTCAAGGGCACGGCCCCTGGAACTGGACGCCGAGGACTTAACGGACATAACGAAGTCATCCTGGATTGCCGGCGGCAACGCCGAACCCAGGGCCTGTGGTGCGTACCGTTAGACATAAACCTGCCGTCGTCGTCGAGCTGATCTCGGGTCCTTGCTCCAACGCCGGCGTCTCCCTCCGACGAAGAAGAACAACAGACGACACAGGCGGACGGGCAGGCGGACGAACGCTGAACTTACGACGTAGGAGGAATCCCTGCTACAACGACGTGCAGGGCGCTTAAGACAAACACACCAGGCTACACTGGCCGGGCGGGAGCGCCTGGGAACCAACCTGCCGGCAACACCGGCCAGACGGAGGACATGGAGTAACGGTCCTGGCTACCCCCCAGGCAAGCAGGGCACGTGCCTGAGGGCCTGGACGGCGGAAAGCTTGAAATAACACACCGGGCAACACCGGCCAGACGTACGTCTGGGGACACAAGCCGGACTTACACCGGCCGACGGACGTCTGGGGACATCTTGATCGGCGCCACTCTGGGGAAGACGTACCTGGGGACTCCGGGACACCGAAGGGCCTGGGGCTAACACCCCGGGCAACACGGCCGGGCGAGACGTCCGAGGGCAACGTGCCTAGCAGAGAACACACCACACACGGCAAGGACCCCGTGGCCTACCATCCACGCGCTGCCACACGGCATGCTCAGGGCCTAGACGAAAAGGGGGGGGGGCCGCACACAGGCGCGGCCGTACGAGCGCAAGGCAGCCCGAGCCCCGACGTGGGAAGCCGTGGCGCAAAGCCACGTGGATTAGCACCCAAAAGGGAACAGGAAGGGCGGGACACAGCCCAACCGTGTGCGCCACGGAACGCCGTGCCACGTGGCAGCACGACCAGGCGTGTGCCCCGTAGCAGGCCCGGGCGGAGGGCTGGACCTGGCCACGAGTCGTCGCCAGGGGCGACGCTTGTCCGCTCAGGGAGACCCGACCCCTGGGGACATCCCAGGGAAGCCGGCAGACCGGCAACAGGGAACACCCGAGGGAAAAACAGGAGAGACGCAGAAGCACGCCCTGCCGGCCAGGCACGTGACGACCCGGCAAGGCATGCATGGGCCCCAAGGCGGGGCCCGCCATAGGGCTGCCCACGCCTGGCCACGTGTCGCTGCCGCCGAGAACATGCGCCCCGGGCGTAGGACCGAACCTGGCCACAATCCGTCGGCGACGGCGACACCTTTCCTCGGACAAGGCGAAACCTGGCCCCCTGAGACACCCAGGGAAACCTGGCGGGCCGGCGACAGGGAGCCCCGAAGGAAAGGCGGGAAGGACGCCGAAGCACGCCCAGACGACCAGACACGTGGTCGATGGCGGCGAGGGAAGGGCCCCAAGGCAGAGCACGAAGGGCGTAGGGCCCACCACGCCTGGCCACATGGCGACGCCGGCAAGGGCACGCCTGGCCGCCGACGGGGCCCCGGGCAGGGCGCGCGCCTGGGCACGCCGCGCTGCGGGGCCCCTTGGACACGGACGGGCACGGCTGGACGGGGCCCCACAAGAGAGGAGACCGAACGCAGGCCACTAGGGACGCGGCCCGGGGCACGCCGACCCTAAGCCAGCCACGCGACCAGCACGGCACAGGCCCAAGGAGGGCGCCCCAGCTCTCCGGGAACATACAGCAGAGAGCCCAAAGGACTAACTAAGGCGGCACACACGTACCGCGAGGGGATGGCGCATGGCACACGCCGCACTGGGGAGGACCTGACTAGAATTGAACAGAAAACCTCACCTTGGGTTTAAAAGTGTAGGGCAGGAGGGCCCTGCCGGAACAGTCTGGGGTGTCGAGGGCCCCAGGATGTCCGTGAGAGAGAGGTCAGGTTCCGAGGCAGCTGGCGTGTTGTCCATCTCGTGCGAAGTCGGGCGGCCGGGGAGTGGTTGCGAGGGGCAGCGGCGAGGGCAGGCGGAGTCCTTCCCTGAAACGCTTTGCGTAATAGTGGCTTTAGGCATTTTATGTACTAGCTCTTATCTATAAAGCCAACAAACTTTGTAAAATCTCTTTATGTATGTACCTTTGCCTAAATAAAAATTATTATTATTATTATTATTATTATTATTATTATTATTATTATTATTATTATTATGTGGTAGAAATACTGCAAATGTTTTTTTTTTTCTTCAAAACAAACAGAATAACTGCAGAGTGCACTCAATTATAAATTCTGCGGATATCTACACCTAGCTCATCCAGAGTACTATACAACTCTGGCTCTGACTGAAGGTCCGGAACAGATGAAACTTCATGTGACAAACTATCAACTTGAGAGATATCCTCGTTAGCATCTAGCCAATGGACATGTGGTGAGTGCACGGTTGAAACGAGAGGTCTAGATCTAAGATTATAGTTGCTAGTATGGGGTTGCTGAACATCAAGTGGTCTGTCTACTACAGAAGGTGGTGTCCGAGTAGGAGCATCTGTCTGGGTGAGTTCATTGTCATCTTCCTCATCAGTCTCGTCAACAGTCATTTTAGCTAACTTCATGTGGTCTAAATGCTCATTTATATACTCTCCTGTTAACAAGTTCTTAAGTCTGTATTTGTTACCTTTAATAAGCTCGATTACCTTATATGGACCCAAAAATTTCTTAGTTAACTTATACATAGGACCAGACCTGTGTTGGTTAAGTATCATTACTACAGATCCAATAGTTATTTTACTGGGTTTAACTCGTGCATTCCTTGCTAGAGTGAACTCGGCTGTAGCTTTGGACAGTTGTTCTCGTATTTTCTTGAATACTAATTGCATCTGTCTACGCTTCACTTGAACAAAATCATCTACGTTATATAAGGGAGTAGGAGGTACGTTAATCAATTCATTAGGGAGGATCTTATCTGTACCATAGAGAATAGCATGAGGTGTGTCACCTGTAGAAACATTAATTGAAGAATTTATAGCACACTGAATTAAGGGTATAAAATCATCCCAATTGTTGTTATCAAAATTCAACGTGACTCTCAAGGCATCTAACACTTTCCTGTTAGTACGTTCGGCTAGTCCATTACTTGCCGGATGATAAGGCATGATGCTACATTTTTGGATGTTATATAAATCACACAAGCTAGTTAAAATACTATTACTGAATTCTGGATCATTATCTGAAAGGATTACTTTAGGCATAATATATCTACAAATTATTAGGTCATGGAATGCACTGGCTATGGTTTCTGCTGTTTTGTTCGGGATAGGAACTAGTTCGCAAAACCGTGAAAAATTATCGACCATTACAAGCAAATGTTTGTTCCCTCTCTCTGTTTCCGCAAAATTTGTCAATAAATCCATCGATATTCGTTCCCAAGGAGCTTTAGTTGCTGGGTACACCTGAATTGGATTAGGTCCTGAAACATGTCCCTTGTGCTGTAAACAAGTTAAACATCTGTCAACATAATGAGCAATCTCCTTAGCCATTTTTGGCCAAAAATACTTCAATCGACCTTGTTAGAGTGTACGATCCTTTCCTGGATGTGCACTTGCAGGAGCATCATGGATAATTTTTAACACAGTTGGTACCAAGACAGCTGGAACAACTAACTGACAACATTTCCTCGGGGCTGTCCCTAGCTTTACTACTCTACACAGTAAATTGTCCAACATAACTAATTCTTTCAATGGTACTGGCGGTTTATGAATAGGGCGAGTGTCTTGCTTAGTCAAAAATTTAATGACGGGTGCCCATATGGGGTCTTGTCTTTGTTCCGTTTCTACTACTGTAGCATCTAATGCTGGGTAATTTAACTGAATCGCAGCTATGTGTCGAGAAAACGCATCGGCTACAACATTTTGCTTTCCTGGAATATATCCAAATGTGGGATTGAATTCTTGAATTGTGAGCAAATATCTAGCAAACTTTCCAACTGGATTCTTATTTTTGAACAAGGGAATTAATGGTTGGTGAACTGAAAGAACATGAACTGGGTAATTATAAATTGTATCCTTGAAATGTTTAAGTGCCCAGACAACTGCCAAGGCTTCTCGTTCTGTTGCACTATAATTTTTCTCTTTTTTGGATAAAGTACGGCTAGCATAAGCTATTGTGTGATCTCTGTGACCTTCTGTTTGAAGTAATGCAGCACCTAGACCTATGTCACTAGCATCTGTAACCAACGTAAAACGTTTAGAAAAATCTGGGTACCTAAGGACAGGTGACGAAATCAAGGCTGCTTTGAGTTTTTTGAATGACTGATCCTGGGCCTCTCCCCAAACAAAGGGTTCATCTTTTCTTTGCAACTTGTAAAGCGGAGCGGCTATAATAGAGAATCCAGCAATAAATGAACGATAAAATCCTACAAGACCTGTGAACTGTTTTATGGCTTCTGCGGTACGAGGTGTTGGAAAATCACGGGCAGCAATAATTTTTGATTCATTCAATGTAATACCTGAAGGTGTAACTGTATGACCTAAAAAATTAATCTTCTGCTTTAAAAATGAAAATTTTGCAAGTTTTATTTTTAAATTAGCTTCAGCGAGCTTTGCAAGTACTTTCTCAAGGTTCTGAAAATGAGTCTGAACATCTTGCGACATGATTATGAGATCGTCAAGGTAAACTAGATGCGTACTTCCTATCAATCTACGAAATAGATTTATCATGAGCCGTGAAAAGGTTATTGGACTACTACGCAAACCAAACGACATTCTTTTGAAATGAAAATGACCATTGGGAGTACTAAAGGCTGTCAATTGTTTACTTTCCTCATCAAGGGGAATTTGCCAGAATCCCTGCAACAAATCTAACGTTGAGAATACTTTGTTTCGACCAATACTTTGCAACAAATCATTTAGAACGGGAAGTGGGAAACGATCAGGTATTGTTACTCTGTTAAGCTTGGGATAATCGATTACAGGTCTCCAAGTCCCATCTTGCTTTGGTACAAGAATCAATGGAGCGTTCCATGGCGAATTACTCGATTCAATTACATCACTCTGTAACATTTCCTCTACAAGTCTATCTGCTTCTGCTCTCTGAGAATGGGGAAGACCGTAAGCTGGTACATAAATAGGCGTAGTTCTTTGTTCAAGGGGAATTTTATGTGTAATATGAGGAGTGAGACCTAATTTTTCTCCTGGTAGAGCAACAACAGCTCTATTCCTGTTCAAAATTTCCAAAAGCTGATCCACAGAGTCAGGAAAATCAGTAGGACTGAGGTGTTGCGCTTGCAGCTCTGGCTGAGATCCCTGTTCTCCTGGTGTGAGTGTACAAACAGTATGATCCATGGAGACATCATCCACAACTCGCACCGGTAACGAGTAATGGGCAAAATCTACAACATGGGTACCAGACTGGAGATGGATGTCGGCATTACTAGTGTTTGCAATAAATAATGTAACAGTACCATCCTGCACTGTGTGCCAGGAGGGTTCAACAAATGTACCATTCACTTTACATGTTTCACTTTCCGCAATCACATCCGACAACTCAGGCACTCCCTGAACCTTAACTCTTATTCTGGTGAGAGAATGAGGGTGTAGCACAGTGTCAGTAGCCGTGGAACCACTGACTTCAGAGATGGAAGCTGCCAGGCAAGCGAGACAACGAGAATCCGTTAGGGTGTCCCCTTCCAGAAAGTCCCAATACTCATTCTCCTTAACAACTGCACAACTACTATGCTTCAATCGAGTGCCTGTTTTCTCGGGTATGCTACCACGACAATGATCTGACAAACCTATGCTTGCAAGGCGGGTGTCAACAAAATTAACGTAATCTGATTGAAGGTTGAACTCGTGGCCCTGTCGATACATGCTACACAAGGGTATGACGTGGTCTTTAATACTTATGTTCCAACGATGGGGAAACAATGCAATATTTTCATCAATCATGGTGTACAGACCTAAGAGAATGTCTCCAGGAAAATGAATAACGTCAACAACTAAACATGTTATAGATAATGTGACATCATTGAACTTGAGTGGGAGGTCAATTTCACCCTGAACTTTTACTTTATTTCCTGAAATACCACTTAGAAAAGGTATGTGTGACTGTTTTAAAATAGTAGGGTGCTTACTCTCAATGTCTCTAAGAGCTGATGGCTTGACAATATTAATTTTTGCACCTGAGTCAAGAAAAACTTTTAAAACTCTACCATGTACAATGGCTGAGACAAGGGGACCATCACTTGAGACTGGACAAGTTACTACTTTTGACTTATGCTGTCTGGGATATCTGCGTCTTGTTTGTGTCAAATTTACTGTGGATCCGTCAACATCTACAACTGGTCTAGAGTCAGTGTCCTCCTCTGTCAAGTGTCCAAATCTATTTTGGGTAGCTACTGAATACACAGGGAGGGCACTAGGATTGGCTAGCTGGAATTGGTTAGCGGATGGCCTTGGGGGTTTCCCGACGACATGGAGTGAACATTCTGAGCTCCAGCATTCTGTGACTGAGCATTATAATTTGAAGTTGCATTATAGCTGGGCTGGGAGTTGTAATTACGAGAGTTCTGATAATGTCTTGGACGCTGTGAGCCTCGCCAAGACTGACCATGGGAGTTACGAGGTGGGGATGCCCTTTGCCTAGCTCTACAATCCGCAGTGTGGTGACCAACTTGTTTATGGTATTTGCAATATGGGAGCCTAGAATGATTAGATTGACTTAGGGGACCGAGAGAATTGTCTAGGAGGTGATGATCCAGGGGCGGACCAACAGTCCCTTGCGAGGTGGTTACTCTTACCACAATGCCAACATGAGGGAGTGGATGGTTGTGGACTATGGCGTTTCGGCAATTTATGAGGCGGCGAATTTGACTGGGGGCTACGAGCATGGGTACGCTTCTGCGACCAAGAGTTTTGAGAGTTTGTGGGAGGATGCTGAGAGCTTGTTACTACATTTACAGCATCAGAGGGTGGCAACAGTTGAGCACTTCGGGGAGCTAGTTTATCGGCGGCATTGTTAATAGCCTCAAACACTTCACCAATTTCATGTTTAACACCAAAATTTTGTTGCTCAACGATTGGTTTAGTATGCTCTGGGGCGAAATGCATTAACGTACCAAATGCTATCATTTTGGCCATAGCCTCAGGGGACAGAGTATTGTCTTTATCTAACCAAGTCGAATTATTCATAGCAGACACTAAGGCATACAGATACTGATCGAGACGGCTAGTAAACGCATTAAAAGACTCACCAGGCTGCATGGTGGCATTGGCAATTTTCTTAACTAACCTATACAGGTCAAGGTCTCCTTTATTAACAAAATGCCGGCGAAAGAAATCCTTAAAATCAGACCATGACTGGAGGCTAACAATGGCTTTCTCGTCAACAACAAAACGTGCATCACCTTTGGTTGTGTCCACAGCTGACCGTGCAATTGCTAAGTATTCGGCATCAGTAGGCTTAGAAAAACGTGCAACTGTTTTCGCTTCAACCTTACTAAACCATGATTCTAATAAGCGCGATTCCCCAGCAAAAAGAGGAATAGCCATTTCCTGAGCTGATCTCTGGCCATTGGGACGAGCAACTGTTCCTGTTGATTCTGAAGGGGTTTCAACAGTGGTAGGCATTGTCACAGCCGTGGAAGTAATATTTGAATGCAGATTATAATTAAGTGCACCTGACATCAGAAATAGTATACACAAAAATAAACACACAAAAAAATATCAACTTGGCTAAGTAAAAATGGCAGAAATAAAATTATTAAACTGGGCTAGGCAAGAAAATAATTAAGAACAAGCAATTGTAACCTAAATTTAGCAATCCTTCATTAAAAAATGACTGGAATTAGAAGTATGTAAATTAATTAAACCCAGGCTAAGCACAGCAATTTAGAATAAAAACTGGAAAATGCAATTGCAAAATTCCATTAAAAAGATTCATCACAACAAGTGGCAATGCAAGAAATATGCATGTAGCACATAAACTGGACACAGGAATGTATATAACTGCTATGGTAAAAATTATAATATGCAATGTTGAAGGAATAAATTTCAATTTTAGGCCTGGAGGAATTAAAAAAAAATTATATTGCACAAATCCTTAACTGCCACTAAAACAAGGATTTCTTACTTCACTGGAATTTGAATTTACCAATAAAACTCTAGGAGAACAATTAAAATTCAATGAAATTACTGTAAGAAGCAGGAATGTTGAAATCACACAAGAAAACTGTGGGGAGTGGCATACTGAACCAGCTCCAATATTTAACAAGTCACTGAATGGTTAATTCACAGGATATTATGGATATTATTATGTAAGTCACTTTTTAGCACTTGGCACGTTGTTCTCAACTAGCAATTACTTATCTCAGGGTTGTAATTTATGAGGATCACCAGTAGCCAAAGTAGGAGGAACATCGTGAAGATCTGAAGAGGCACATGTGAGGCATGTTTACAAACTGGTGCGATGGCAGCGCTCCTGGCGGTGGTGGCGCGAGACTCAGGGAGGACCCCACACACTGTTGATGCTGGAAGCGCGAAGATAAATTCTGACGACGACGATATTGCGACGATGTCGGTAGGGAAACACGATAGGGAGATAGGAGTTCACACAAACGATGGAGCAGGGGCTGGTGGCGAGGTGTGAGCTTGAGAGGGAGGCGAGGTGTGTGAGCTTGGGGAGGCGACACTAGTCAAACAATTGCAGTCCACCAAATATTCTCAAGGAACAATACAGTACATACGATGATCAGTTGATAGTTGCGACGATGATTGACCACGATTGCAATAGCTTGAACACTCACAAAGCTTAGATGCTGTCAGCTTGGGTGGCGGTGGTGGTGGTGGGTGTAGGTTCCCACGTGGTGGCGCGAGATTCAAAAATGGCTGGCGCGGAAGCTTCCTTCCTCCTCACTGATGAATTAGCGTTCTAACAGGAAAATATTGACCCTTACTGCTGAGACGTTGGCCTGGAGTAGTGGTTGATGGCAGGACCCCGGTCTGGCACAATATTTGATGCGTGGGTGGCAGGATGGCGGCTATGAAGGCGGCTGATGGCGGTGGAGGTGGCGGTGGCAGCTGGAACACGAGGCAATGTTGGGTACTTGAATTTTCGTTTCCAGAAAAAAAATGTCTGGGTCCCACTGCTGCTACCAGTATTCGTTTGCCTTGTTCGGGTAGAATGTAGACACAGTAGTCGCTTCTGTATATATTTATTGACCGAGACAACAAGGTATATATCTGCCTAGTCGAGGTCCTTCTACTCTGAGTCTGTGAGGATAACTGAGGCTACTGGGAGCATGACTTGATGCTCCTCTGTCTGGCATGATGTCAGAGGCCTACTTGCCTGTGATTGGTTACATTTCAACTGACATAGAATTTGAGTATAACACCGCTCGGACACGCTACCAAGTCGACGTCCCTTGTCGACAAGCTCTGGCTAGCTATATAGTTACAATGATACTGAAAGGACCTCGGTGGCATTCAATAATGGCTTACATGTGAAATTTGCATAATAAAACATTGAAAGAAGATCAGGTGTGCGTAATACTAACAACTCGGCATATGCACCAAAAGAAAACAATTCATCATAATAGGTGAAAATCATGGTAACAATGCTTTGATGTGGTGGTAGTGATGAAAGTAGTGTGGTGGTGGTGGTGGTGGTTTGGTAGTGTGGTGGTGGTGGTGAAGGTAGTGTGGTGGTGGTGGTGAAGGTAGTGTGGTGGTGCTGGTGAAGGTAGTGTGGTGGTGGTGGTGGTGAAGGTAGTGTGGTGGTGGTGGTGGTGGTGAAGGTAGTGTGGTGGTGGTGAAGGTAGTGTGGTGGTGGTGGTGAAGGTAGTGTGGTGGTGGTGGTGGTGAAGGTAGTGTGGTGTTTGTGGTGGTGGTGAAGATAGTGTGGTGGTGGTGGTGAAGGTTGTGGGAAATTTTTACCCACTACATCTATATTATTATCTAAGAAATATATTATTTCTATATCATATCTAAATCATATCAATATCATATCAAAATCATATTAGAATCATATCAGAATCATTATACAGCTAGATCTTACATGACAATGCCTATGATCACGTAGACCATATGGCCCTATAGGTGCCTACGTGACTTTGTGCATGATCTCTCAAGGATCCAGAAGCATCTAGAAAGATTTCTTAATTAAAAAACTATTGGAACAATTGAATTGATTTCTTGTAAGGATTAAATTAAATCCTTAATATGAATCAATAGTACTAACCAGTACCCCTTATAATCTTTATATCCTATATCTAATTATGTTATAATCACATCTTATCTCAATCATATGTCTAGACAGTAAAAATAATCAATCAATATTCATTGAAGGCTACCGTGCTCAGTGAGTATGGGGTGGGGGGGGGGCGATGGCGGGGATAGAAGCGCCCACCACACCCTGGGCCAGAACACGTGTGTTTACAAACAGTGAACATGTGTCATGGTGCTTAGCAAACATTAATCGACTTAGGACACCTTATCCAATTATCTTTATCATCAGTGATTACTCTCTAGAACTGGGGGAGTACCTGGACAATATATCTACAAGGAAAAATTCCTAAAATATATCTAATAAGTGTAGAGTGGAGCACACTAAGTGCCACTGTCTCTACCTCCACCATCATACCTATTATCCTTCTGCAAATGCAGTAACCCTTTAACTGCGCAAGGCGCCTGCAGGCCCAGGCCTCGGGTGCACAACGCACCTACAGGTGTTTTTTTCTCACGGTGTTCTGAATGTGTTGATGGTGAATGTATATAGTGTGTGACAGTGTATAATCTGTAAATAGATTGTATATATATACATAAATTAATGATACATGGTAAATATGTGCAACATATGTGTACACAAGTGTCATGCACATAACACAGTGTCCTTGGACAGTACGGATGTTTTACTGCCATAATATAGTGTACGTGTTCATTATACATAGGATTAGCACGTAAAAACAAATAAAATGTATTTGGGACTGTGAGCAAAAAATGAACAAAAATATATTCGCGGCAACTCGCGCGCCCCACCCCGGGAACTTACAGCACAGGCGCACGGGGAATGAAGACGTCACGTGCCACCTTACGGACCCCATAGCAGCCAAAGTAAGTATAATTTCGAAATTCTGTTGCTATACCTATATACAGGGAGGGGTTTCTGATACTTTCAGGACAAAAAAAGATTTTTTTTCCCGAGAATATATTTCTTGCGCACTGGAGGGGGGGTGTCATATTTATAGGCCGCGCAGTTAAAGAGTTAAGGAAATAATCACATAGCAATGCTACCAGAACAATCTACAGCAAAGCTGTGTTATAAAATATCATTCCTAAACTCGACTCGAGAGTTACACAGTCTGGCACACTTGTCAGACAGGCACCCGGCATTCAGAGAAGTATATTGAATGTTATTAGTATATTAACTGGCCAATTGTATGCTTGTGTAACTTTAATATATCCAATAAGTCTGCCTGTCGGTTATAGAATGAGGCAACACCTCATATTTCAGTGAGTATTCATTAGTAGTGCAGCAACTGAATCTCTATATAAATTGAATATGTCTATATTATATATATATATATATATATATATATATATATATATATATATATATATATATATATATATATATATATACTTGAACATATAAATTAAATTAACAATTGCTTGCTCAGTTATCTTTAATTTATCATATAAGTTTATCTAATTGAATATAATTTTTAGTACCTAGTTAACAGTACTTCGACCACATTTAAGGTCATTTATCATACTTCTACAATTTAAATTGTTGTATATAGTATAAGAATATTGGCTGTTGATAGTTATGGTCCCACGGACGATCAACAATCAATACCAATTGATTTACGTTAATAACACAATAACATTTACGTTAATAACAAGGTAACATTTACGTTAAATTAACAACTCTTACAACTGTCACTAGTAACGCGGAAATTACACAACACTCTACCCGTCGAGCATTCAGTGAGAAAATCCCATTAATCCCTGTACTTCCAGACAGCTGATTAATCTCTTTACTAGTTATGTTAATTTACGTTAATCGGTTACTAATCACTCAGCGATGGTAAACTCTGATTTACAATGTCCAAAGTGCTAAGAGAACGGTAATCACTCGTGATTACCTTTAGAGTAATTAATTACTATCTTCAAGATCAATAATTAACAATTAAAATACGCAACCTTTCACACTGGCTCAGCAATTTACATTAAGGTATGAATTCCGTCTGAGCCTTCCATACTCAGACCAATTCAGGTGGCTAATAACAGTAATTAGCCCCACGTTTACGTTATTCTAAAATAACGTTACTCCTCCCACGAGTCAATCAAGTGCCGGTACTTCCGGGCAGATAACGACGTTACGTTAATGGAACAATGTAGCCTTCGTGTGAGTCGATCAAACAAGGATCGAGATTAATTACTTTGCCTTCCTGAAACACGTCAATTACCCGGCCCACTGACCTTTAATTACGACAGACAATACTTTAATTCTTATCTGGCTGATGGCTAGGCTCCTCGAGACTACCGTAGCTGCTTACAGGAATGTAAATTAACCCAAACGTATTCTACGTTACTCAAATTGTCAAAGAACAAATTCTCTTAAAGCAATGGGCGTTCCCTTGGTTACGTTATATTAATTGCCTCGCAATCACCTCACTGAATACTGGACTTCGATGTCCTACCAGATAACAGGAAAATATATGTGTATCCAAGTACTCGTCTACAGCCGAGTTCCCCCCACGACAATGACAAATCACACTAACAAATCACAGTGATTTACGTTACAATCCGGTTGCAATGACAATACTGCAGAACCTAGTAAAATAACCTACAGGACATGAACCCTCTAGAACACTGCCCCACAATGGCTTTACTGGACTGCAATCACCCACGGTGATGCTCAACACTACCAACAATCAACATCAAATAACAACCCCTTTTGCAATAACACACGGCAAGTACTCTAATTTCCAAATATTAAAATACTGCACACACTTACTTACTTACTGTTGCAAATGACCCCAATGCTCTCAATAACCCCTAGAACATAGGTCAATATATATCAGTCACCTCAGAGTAAATAACACAATAACACTGGGCACCGTCACACTACGATTATATATATATATATATGCAAACAAGCCTGAATGGTCCCCAGGACTATATACAACTGAAAACTCACACCCCAGAAGTGACTGGAACCCATACTGCCAGGAGCAATGCAACTGGTATGTACAGGGATGCCTTAATCCGCTTGACCATCACGACCGGACATAAGGAAGTGATAGCCGATGCTATTTGAACCACTTCCCCGCCGGCACTTGGATGGTAATCTTGGGCATAGCATTTCATCAAATCACCTCATTCTTTGGCGCACACGTGAGGAACACAAATGCAAACAAGCCTGAATGGTCCCCAGGACTATATACAACTGAAAACTCACACCCCAGAAGTGACTCGAACCCATACTGCCAGGAGCAACGCAACTGGTATGTACAGGGATGCCTTAATCCGCTTGACCATCATGACCGGACATAAGGAAGTGATAGCTGATGCTATTTGAACCACTTCCCCGCCGGCACTCGGATGGTAATCTTGGGCATAGCATTTTATCAAATCACCTCATTCTTTGGGGCACACGTGAGGAACACAAATGCAAACAAGCCTGAATGGTCCCCAGGACTATATACAACTGAAAACTCACACCCCAGAAGTGACTCGAACCCATACTGCCAGGAGCAACGCAACTGGTATGTACAGGGACGCCTTAATCCGCTTGACCATCACGACCGGACATAAGGAAGTGATAGCCGATGCTATTTGAACCACTTCCCCGCCGGCACTCGGGTGGTAATCTTGGGCATAGCATTTTATCAAATCACCTCATTCTTTGGGGCACACGTGAGGAACACAAATGCAAACAAGCCTGAATGGTCCCCAGGACTATATACAACTGAAAACTCACACCCCAGAAGTGACTCGAACCCATACTGCCAGGAGCAATGCAACTGGTATGTATAGGGACGCCTTAATCCGCTCGACCATCATGACCGGACATAAGGAAGTGATAGCCGATGCTATTTGAACCACTTCCCCGCCGGCACTCGGATGGTAATCTTGGGGATAGCATTTTATCAAATCACCTCATTCTTTGGGGCACACGTGAGGAACACAAATGCAAACAAGCCTGAATGGTCCGCAGGACTATATACAACTGAAAACTCACACCCCAGAAGTGACTACGAACCCATACTGCCAGGAGCAACGCAACTGGTATGTACAGGGACGCCTTAATCCGCTTGACCATCACGACCGGACATAAGGAAGTGATAGCCGATGCTATTTGAACCACTTCCCCGCCGGCACTCGAATGGTAATCTTGGGCATAGCATTTTATCAAATCACCTCATTCTTTGTTTGAGTTTTCAGTTGTATATAGTCCTGGGGACCATTCAGGCTTGTTTGCATTTGTGTTCCTTACGTGTGCCCCAAAGAATGAGATGATTTGATAAAATGCTATGCCCAAGATTACCATCCGAGTGCCGGCAGGGAATTGGTTAAAATAGCATCGGCTATCACTTCCTTATGTCCGGTCATGATGGTCAAGCGGATTAAGGCATCCCTGTACATACCAGTTGCGTTGCTCCTGGCAGTATGGGTTCGAGTCACTTCTGGGGTGTGAGTTTTCAGTTGTATATAGTCCTGGGGACCATTCAGGCTTGTTTGCATTTGTGTTCCTCACGTGTGCCCCAAAGAATGAGGTGATTTGATAAAATGCTATGCCCAAGATTACCATCCGAGTGCCGGCGGGGAATTGGTTCAAATAGCATCGGCTATCACTTCCTTATGTCCGGTCATGATGGTCAAGCGGATTAAGGCATCCCTGTACATACCAGTTGCGTTGCTCCTGGCAGTATGGGTTCGAGTCACTTCTGGGGTGTGAGTTTTCAGTTGTATATAGTCCTGGCGACCATTCAGGCTTGTTTGCATTTGTGTTCCTCACGTGTGCCCCAAAGAATGAGGTGATTTGATAAAATGCTATGCCCAAGATTACCATCCGAGTGCCGGCGGGGAATTGGTTCAAATAGCATCGGCTATCACTTCCTTATGTCCGGTCGTGATGGTCAAGCGGATTAAGGCGTCCCTGTACATACCAGTTGCATTGCTCCTGGCAGTATGGGTTCGAGTCACTTCTGGGGTGTGAGTTTTCAGTTATATATATATATATATATATATATATATATATATATATATATATATATATATATATATATATATAATTACTGCTGACACATGTAGCCTACAGCTATCAAACGTTATTGGGAACACTAAGGAGAATCTCACACTCCTTAAATCACATGGGTGAGTGATTTATCGATCACGCATGCCGATAAACACTCGAGAGTTACGTTACTCGACAGAGCGCTGGCGGTCTCTCTAGACAGCCTCGTCACTCCCCAAAACTCACCAAAATTATGTTAATACATATATATATATATATAAATATAAATCACACTTGTCACGACCCTGGGAACAATACAAGAAATTAAGACCACACTGTGGTACACTCCACAATAATCATTGCCAGGAATCACTGGCGTTACACATACCTGAACGCTCAGTGTTGGAATTCCACACCTGCAAGACCACACATGGAAATAATAATAATAATAATATAATAATAATAATAATTTTTATTTAGGTAAAGGTACATACATAAAGAGATTTTACAAAGTTTGTTGGCTTTATAGATAGAGCTAGTACATACAATGCCTAAAGCCACTAATTACGCAAAGCGTTTCGGGCAGTTTTTCGGAAATGATATCACTCCGTCCCACGGACGATCAAAAATGACTACCACAATGGAATAATATAATTATTACATGGACATCCTCTCAGTCCTTGGCTAATCTATGTATACTCTGTTCCTGTGTGTACCCACACACACACACACACTGTACGTCTGTGTACACCAGACTTAAGTCCCTCTGGACTGACAAGATGACAACAAAGGTGATTAATCTCCTCGCCCACAATTCACTCCACCTGAACAGGTGCTGCGTGACAATGTGACGGAACACTTGATCTCGAATTCAAGCTTTTGAGACTACTAATCACCAGAAATACACACATAGGTACTTACTCATTCACACTGCCGGCTAAACACAATTCCCATACATCAGGCACCCCGCTATAGGTGGATGGCTCGTTCCAAGTGGCGTAGGCGGCGGTAATACCTTACGTGGTACACAAACATGGGAAATTTGCCTTAACACTGACATGAATTTCCCAGTTCCCCTCGACTGCTACAGAGCACTAGCAAGTCTAATCAACACTGGTATGGGATCTACGAGTCTGTTACTGCTCGTATGCACATTCCCCACGATCCCAGATCACTGTACCTCTACCCCCTGCATACAATGTCTTAAAACCCCCTCCAAGCGACGACTTCGGCCGGATTCTGTGACGACCGTTGTCGTTGGTGAAGCAGGAAGCATCAGCAGTTGAGTAGTCCAGCCACCACGACGCCCTATACATCAATTTGGCCGAATTGAGTACAGAGAGCGTCTTGACAAGGTGGCAGCTGGGTTCAGAATGATGCTCACACCGACAACTCCTGCG